>NW_024609846.1:90290887-90444653 GCF_016920785.2 Ixodes scapularis | reverse complement strand
GTCCTTTTTCAAAAATGACTTCACTGCCCCTTTAATGGCGACCTCGGGGTGGCTAATAAAGGAGCGGGCTAGTTTACTCTTCCGTGCAGCCCATTGTGACCACCGGATGTACTCATTTCCGTTTTAAGCATCGGGCTGTGCCGTCTCAGTGTGTACGGAACAGACTAATCATTTTCGATGAAGGTAAAGTCCTACATGTAACGAGGCGTAGCACGATAGGTCACATGAAAACTCTCGGCAAATAGGTCTGGTTTACGTCGGGTGGAACCAGCAGCTGGTTCCAGCTGAAATCAATAACCAACTAGCTCGATCAACCCATTCCTCCTATAAGACAGGTTCAGAGACTCGCGACGGCTTACGACCTGGTTCTTTCTGCAGCCGGTCGTGAGCAGTCGCAAGTAGCTTAAAAATCACTTTTACGCCTTTCCGGTCGTAAGCAATTTACAATTTATGAGTGAGACCGAAAAAGAAAAGAAATAAACATTTGTGTCTCTACTTGCGCCACCAGACGGTATAACGAGTTTAAACCAATTAAAAATGAATATGGCCGAAGTACAGCCAAAAAGTGGTGACTTTATTTTTGAAAGAAGCCAATTTAATAAAAGATGATAATAACGGTGGAAACAGTGAAACCCCAGGTAGGGAACAGGCTCTAACGAGCATTTATTTTATATTTGTAATTTTTTAATGGAATTTTTTGTTTTTTTTTTTAAGCTTTTGGGTTTGCTGTTTTGTCGTGTTGGGGACGACGCCGAGAGGAGCCAACTGGGACATCGATTGTACTGATCCGGGGGCGCAGCATCTGTCCCTCAGTATGGACTTACCCCCACTTCCTTTGTTCTCCCCACTTATGCGTACATGTATGTATGTATAAGTTGGGGTGAACATTCTGAGTAAATGAGAGAAGCAGCAGCAATCGAAGGGTAATGACCATGAAAAGCTGTTGGTACAATATTGGGCTATGTTAAGACCTAGACTTTTAGTTTTAGGGGTGTTTATTTTAATGAAGTTTTGACTTCGTTACGAGCAGCAAAAGTTACGGTGTGGGGTTAAGCCTAAGAAGTGCATTGTTGACTGTGTTGCAAAGGTTCGTTTAGTTCGACTTAGAAGAACTCTCTTGACGGTGCATCAAGAACTGCTGGTATACTCTATTTCACCTTAAGGCCCGTTCACACTAGAGTGCCTCAATGTCCTTCTGTTTAGGGTGATGCCACCCTTTGTAGTACCCGATGCCGACAGCACGCGCTCATGGGGAAAATACAAAGAAATCAACGAAAACAAAATGTCGCCATAATACAGTCAACGCCACAAACGCGTGCAGGGACACGCTCTTTCACGCGCTTCTGAACAAAAAATAAAAATAAACGTGTGAGACAAAATGGCGAGACGCCACCACCCTAAGCAAAGCGCACATGAAGGCACCCTAGTTCACACTCTTGCGACCGAGTACGACTGAGAGAGACGAGATCTCTTACAACTTCTTAAATGTTTCTAGAATGAGGGAACACACTGACATTGTGACGCCATCTATGCGGTGACCCTAGAACTGCATTTCACAAAAGCGAAGGTTTTGCGGGATTTTTGAGGTCAAATGTGCGTAATACCCATAGAAAGGTTCGTTTATAACATTGATAAAAGTTTTTCGAGCCAAAAAAAGAAAGGATATTGCGCGAGAAATAAAAAAAAATATGCCGGACCGCCGAGTTTACACTGCTTCCCAATAGATGGCGCCAGTGGGTTCTCTGGTTTAAGAAGTTTTAAGGAACCCAGGGGCCCTAAACTCGTCAGATACAAAGTTGTAGCCGAAAGTTCGCGGAGCGCGCCGATTGGACATCGGCGAAAAAAGCACGAAGTCATTGTTGTGATTGTCCAATCGGCGCGCTCCGTCAACTTTGCCTCCAACTTTGTATTTGACGAGTTTAGGGCCCCAGGTTTAAGAGGTCGCAAGCAGTCGCAAGAGTGTGAACGGGCCTTTATGATGTACCGCAGGAAAGGTTGCAAGCGCGAACTCCTTGCTCTGGGGCAGATTTCGGCGGCACGGGCTCTCGTGCATTAAGGCGGGTAACTGCCAACGCTACCAGCTCGCGCTTCCAGCCTTCTCTGCGGTACAACATAAGGTGAAACGGAGTATAGAATGTTGTTAACGATGATGGTATGACTTCTTTTTTTTTTTTCTTTTTTTTTTAAGGTTCTTGGGAAAGTAAACAGTTTATCTATAGATAATGAAAATGAAGAAGGTTGTTTCTGGCATTGATTTCTAGGAATCTGGGATTAAAGGTAGAAATATTTAAAGAATTAGGACATGTATTTCTATATACATATTTACAAGACTTATATACACTAGCGCCTTAAGGCGCGTTCACACTCTTGCAACCGAGTACGACCGAGAAAGACTTCTTGGGACCGGATGCACTGAGCGGAGCTGGTCCTAAGAGATCGCAAGAGGCTTAAAAACCGGTTTGGTCTCTCTCGGTCGCACTCGGTTGCAAGAGTGTGAACGGGCCTTTAGTTTCCTGAGATATTTACTTCAATTATTCTTTTATTTTTATCTTTGAGGACCAAAACAATAAAGACCAAACAAAAGGCTTTCTGATGTTTAGCCTCGTTTGATTACACCAAGCTGGTGATATGCTTATAAAGTGTGAATTATGTTAAAAGATATTATTGATATCATATTACCCCTTCCCACATCTTTCTTTTTTTGCTAATCGTCTTAGTTGGTAAATGCGTTCCCTTAAACCGTTCACTTAACTGTCGTAAGCAGTCGCAAGTGTGTGAACCGGTCTTTAGGCTCCTGTGCATAGTTCCGACCGTTCTGTCGGCCTTCGTGTTGTCTGAGCAGTGGTACCTATCGTTTTTATTCTCTCCTACCAACAAGCAATACAGACCACCTGCACGATTGTGGTGCGTTATTTCCATTGTCGTGTGTAAAACCTCACCCCATGCCTGGTTCTTCTCTTGGCGTCACCCCGCGCGTGGTTAGCTTGGCGAAGAGACGTAAACGGGCTCAAAGATGCGATCCTCCGTTCACGCTGACAGTGTGGTAGAAGCTGCGCGCTCGTTGGACCAGTCATACACCGGTCTTTCGCCACGTGATCACGCTCCCGCCTATTATCCCCGAGCAGAGGAGGGGAGAGAAAGAGAGAGGGGTTAGGGGAAGGGAAGGAAGGGCGGTTAGTCCCGTAGCTCCCACCGCTGTCAGCTTAGGCCTGAAAACACTCCTCGCGTTCCCTCCTCGCCCACGGAGCATCGTAGCGTTCAACGGTACGTGGCGTCGTAAATTTTCGGCGCCGTCTCGTGGACAGGTGCTCTCCTCCGTCGCCCCGCGTTCGTCTTCACCGCGGGGGTTCCCGACCGCGGTGGGAAAGCCGAGAGGAACGGGGTGGGCGGAGGAGGGGCCCTGACCCCGAGGCCCGGACCCCGAGGTCGTCGTCTCGGGTCTCCTCCTGCCCGGGGTGGTGGCCCCGGTTTCCCACGGCTGAAACGGGATCCCCCCTTTCTGTTTTTCTTTTGGCCCGTCCCCCGAGCCTCTCGGAGGAAGGGACCCAAAGGGCTCGCCGGGGGTGCACGCCGTGTCAACGGCCGCCCACGGGGACATCTGCCGCGCCGCCGGGTTGAGGGGCCTCGGCGCGGGCTGCGTGTCTGCGCCGGGTCGTGCCCTCCCGCCGGGAAACTCGCCGTGGCCCCTTGGTCTTTCCGTGCGCGGAGCGAGATCTCGGCGCTCGCGGTTCGCCGGCGGAACTGCTCGTGACAATCTGTACGTTACTGAGCCGACACTGGAGGCTAAAATACTGCGCACCGACTGGGCCGTTGAACCTTTTGCGCCGCTAGGGTCTGTCCACATATATATATCACCTAAAAGACGAGGCGTCCACATGATTAGGGTCGGAAGGTGTAGCAGCTAACGCTATCTGTGCATTGTAAATTCACGCAGAATTGACTTTTTTTCTTTTTCTTTTAGGCGCCACACTTTATTTCTGCACGTCCGCGTTGATTCGCGTAGTAGTCGCCTTTTCGCCGCCACGAATGTACGAAATGTTTGTTTGGGAGACTGCGGCGGGCACTGGATGCAACGTGGCACGTATGTCCGCTCTGAAGACGGGTTTGAGTTGTACACCTCCCACATATCGATGATGTCCCCTAGGGTTCACGCGGTATAAGGTTTGACTCATTTCGGGGGTGCCGACGTCGCGATAGTCTGAGAGGTAATGTGGTAACCATGCGACACCGCGATTGGTCGTAATGGCCCATGGAGGTAGGATTGCCTTAAAGAAAAGCGGTGTCACCCTCGGATAGCACCCGAGGGTGACCAACACCGCTTTTCTCCGAAAACAGCAGTGGTTTTGGTCATCGTTGGGGCCATGTCCTTCCACACTTCTGGCTTCGCCGCTGGTGGCGTCATGTCACCTCAAACCGCAGTCGCGCGTGCTCGTATACGTCACGCAGAAGACACGGGCTGTGTTCGAAAACTTAGCCAAATCGATCCGAGTTACTCCGGCGGGTCGTGTCACGTGATGAACACGGATAGAGCGACGCTGGACGAGGGTAGGTTTTTTCGAACGCAAAGGTACAAAACCCTTACCCTGGAGTAAGATGGAGTAAATTTTGGAACACGGCTACGATGTTCGGTTGAGACGTGCATGACAGATCGATCTGCGGACAGGCCTGTGCACGTCCGAAGAGCACGTTTGCTTCCTGCGTGTGCAGGCTTATGGCTGCAGACAGTTTTTGTATGACCAGTGTGACAGTCTGCATGCTGTCTTTTTTTATGAAGTATCGAGCCGCGGCGGTCTTATTGCTAATACACCGTACAATGCAGGAGGACGGTTATAAGCGTGGCCTTTAAGACTGGAACGCGATAGCTGACCATGTCCAGCTGCTTTCCGCAGCTTTTTGGTCTCGACAACTTTGCAACATTGTTTTGCTTAAAAAAAGGGTAAAGGTATTATCATCAGTATCATCATCCTGAGATTCTTCTTTTTTTTTCTTTAATGCAAATTATTTTATGTAGTGAAATTATTTGAGCGTGTGGCGACCTTTAATTCGCGTTAAATGTCACGTTTCTTTATTTTTTAGTCACTTTCATGTTACGCGTGGCGTCACGTTTCACGCGATTGTTGTGGGTTGTTTTCAATTCCCGCGCGGGGTCGTGTGGTCGTCACTTCATGACCCTATCGACCAATCAGGATTTTCCCCGGCTTTTCTGCCACACGAGGTCCTTAGAGCTATCGGCTGAAAAGACATCACGTCTGCTGCGGCGAACCCATGTCTTTTGTGCGCTGTATGAGCAGGGTAGAGCTGGAAACTTGTCACTCTGCGCTTGTTGTCCTTCGCCCGCTCATCCTCGCTCACGCCTCGCAGGTACCAAGCTCCAAGAGTGAGGAAGGACCGGCCGTGCGTCGACGCCCAGATGCGCACCCACTGTGCCTGCTCCCGTGGCGTCGGAGCCACGATTTGTACAGACCTCGTTCCCCAGGAAGCGAATCGCCTTCGTTTAGTTTTGAGTACGCTGCATCATGATTGTACAGAAATACACTCACTTTTCGTTCTTTTCACCGTTGCTGGTCGTTTGGGCTATTTCATTTGTCGTGGTAAGCCCGCGCCCTGCCCGTTGGTCTCCACTTCGTGACGAGTGCCGAACTGCACTGCAGACCAGGAAAGGTGGCACTGCCCGTCGAGGTAATGGGGAGTTTTAGAATAGGGTACGCTAAGAATAGCGCCGTCGCCGGTGCGCACGCGCCAAACGCGTTTAGCAGCGCTTTGCGTGCGCTAGTTTTCAAAAATTGCGCGCGTACGCAAAGAGATGACGCTTAGCTGCTCTCAGGGGCTGGCGCAACTGAAGCCACCCGAAGTTCGATGCTTGTCCCCGAAGTCGGGCGTGCGCTGGGCTTCCTAGCGCATTCGGTCGATATATTTTGGTCCATGCTTTTTTGTGTCTTCGGGTTTCAATACTCCCGTTCTGGATTTAATCCCGAGAATAAGGCATTTGAACATGGGACATACTCGCACTTGATAAACTAGAATCTCAAAATTTTTGACATCGAACGGCTTCCCAGAAGACTTCTCGGGTACGCTCGCTCTGTTACTCCGCAACAAGCAGGTTCTCTTGGGATGACAAGAAAAAACCCAGCGCCCTGAATGCTGTTCGAACTAACACTCGGAAAAGTTGAAAAGCCTGTCAAGCGCTCACTTCCAGGACAAGCCGCTTACTTCCGGTGGCTTCATACCTGTCTGCTCAATGCGCCATCCAGCCCCCTGTAGTAGAGATCAATGGTCTGCTCTTTTCCGATGAGGAGTTGTGATGCACAGGAACTTGGCTAAAGCCAAGACGAGCACATTTAAAAATGGCGGCTCCCAGGAGAGCGGCTGCGGCCGCTTTGGCGGTCGTCGTGAGTGGCGGCATCCTCGCGGCTGCGATTTTTAATACAAGACGACATGGCACTCTTCCGGGAGGTTCACGTCACAAACGGTTTGGAAGACCCAGTGAGGTGGGCGACGATCGCCGGCAACTTGCTGTTTACGACGCGCGAACATTTCTCGTCGAAGGTCAGTACACGAGATTTCCCTTGCCGTCGGCGACGCAAGCGGACAGGACCTCTCGATTCTTATATTTCAACAAATCTTAAAGGGGCACTGACACCCGAAAGGTCGTTTTTTTTTGTTTTTTTATTGTCTAAAAATATGCAAGTTGCAGTCATAGACACGCAACAAAAACCGCATCGCGAAAAAAAAGTTTCCCGCGCGCGCGCGCGCCTTTTTATTTTTGGCGTTTGATTCTGCCGCCTCTTACCTCCTCGCTTCTTTTGATTCTTGACGTCAAGAATCATGAAATTTAGAAGCTTTGTAGGCGACATCTCTATAACATTTGGTAACGGCAGTCCTACAATATGTTTTTTAACGCAATTGCGAACGCACTACGGCCCTTCTTTTTGAAATACCAAAAATCGGGAGTTTGTTGTGGTGCCGTTTCCTGGATTTGTATCCTCCCACGGAAAACAGGCGACACCGCTCAAAACCGGTCCGCCGGCGCCCGCTGCGCTCGCTCCTTTCCTCCTCGCTTTGGGTCGCCATGGCAACAGCAGGGAGTCGTGAAAGAAAGTGGACTCTCAGGACCCCGCAATATTTGACGTCAACGCGCCGGCGCGGATCGCGCGGAAACTTCGAATTCGGCTTTTGGAAATTGTTTTTTGACTTCACAAATACTGAATTCCCAAATTTTAAGGGTAATGTCCCGGCATCGTTTTCAATCGTTTCGGATAATAAAAAAAAAAATAATATGATTTTAATGTGTCAGTGCCCCTTTAAAAGGTCTTCCATAGCGCTTCTGCAACTTGCATTTTACGCCCAAGATCGGGGTTGTTTTTGCAAGGTAAGTGAAGCTTCATTCTGGTCATGCGCTGTGAACACCACACTCAAATATTCGCAACTTTCAGCGATGGTGGTACCGCGGTGTGAGAATCGCGCTCCCTAGCTCCTGGATGATCTGTTTCACAATAAAGGTGCTTGCCTACGCCTTTCTGGCGTGAAAAAGTAAAGGCTCCAACACTGCTGGCAGAAAGCAAAACGAATTACTCGTCGCAGACCCCGCCTCGTAGTATTGTTCTACGACGATCATCCAGATGGCAGCCATTTTGATAGGCGCCAGCGCGCCCCCTATAGGCCGTGAATACCACCTCTAGATTCCTTAGAAACGAATACCCGTTGCATTTGTGTTACACATCTGCATTTCATTTTTATACTTTTTTTATAAATACCGTAATCTCGAGTTGGAAGGCATAGTACAAACCAAACACTAGAGAGCTTTAGTAGATCTTTTCGATGACTCCGGTAACGGTAACCGATACTCCGCCGCCGCCTTTGTGCATGCATCGTATCGTTATCGGAGGTATCTGAACGATTTACTTAAAATACTGAAGCAACCTAATCAGAGCGCCATTCACAAACGTGAGCTAAGAAAACAGACTTTCCGGGCACAATAACCACCACCAAGGCTTCATGTGGTTAAAAAATATATATATATATATATATATATATGTATTGCAAGTAATTTTCATGATTTACAGTCTGATGAATTGCAGTTATTTCTTTCCTCAGTTTTGACTAAACGTTCCTCAGTATCACCTCTAGATGCGCAAAATACACCATAAAAGTAGCAAGTACATATATAAACTGCATACAGTCTCTTGGCAGTAAATATTATATCATTTATAAATTTGCCAGCCTGTTGCTTTTATTTATTTTTTTTTTTTTTTTGCGCGCTCACTTTGCAGTATTTTCATATGGTTTATCTGAAAATACAACAAAGAGTGTGTAATTTTTGAACCGGGCAATAAAGTATGGTTTGACAAGTGGCGCCACATTACTAGGAATTGTTGCAACTCTGAGACGGCCCGTGGCCGTGATCATTGTACCCGATCTCGAGCTTGAATCTCCGAGCGCCGTTCCTGTCTGTGACGCAGCGCTCGTGTTCAAGCGCTCGGCGACATGGCCTTTCCAAAGTTTCGATAAGAGCTGTCCCTTTTCGACGAGAGCGTTCGCCACCGTTGCCTCTGAAGGCGATGACAAGGGGAAGAGGCTGACCTCTTGACCGAAAATTGAGGTCAGCGATTCAACTATTTTTTTACCGAAAGGGTCCACAAGGGGCGCGCGGGCATGTTCCATTCGGCAAGGCAGCCGGTCGTGGGTAGACGACGGTCTTGACTAGCGACCGTCAGAGCAGCGCGGTAACGCTGCGTCGGAGTGTCTTGTTATGCCTAGTGCTGCCGAGCTAGCCCTTGGCGGTCGCTTGGCCGGTGGGATTGTTGCCGTTGCTTTTTGCGGATATCTGTGGTTCCAGCGTTCATCTCCGTCGTAATCGGTTTCGGACACTTTTTTTTTTCCTTGTTTTATGTCAGGGCACGCGTGAAGGGCTTGCAGAAAAATAAATGCCCATTGGACTTCGCGACTTGAGCGACGCTGTCGGCCATGCTGAATTAACCTTTAAGAATTGCGCAAGACACCTCTGGAGCTGGATTCTGGCGTAACTCACGCAAAACTTGCGATAATTTGTCTTCGTGAATAGGGATTTGTGCGTACGTTTTGTCGTATGCAATTTTTTTTTTTTTTCGTAAGATCGTTTTGTGAATCGGGTCTCGGAAGGCTTTCTGAAGGAAACAAATAAAAGAAACATTATTCAGCTGGATACTCCGTATAGAGCCGTAATATGCAGACTGAGTTGTTTTTGTTTTTTTATCTATGTCGTGTGACCCATGGTAGCACAAACCACGTGACGTCATCAGCGTGACTCTGATCACGTGACCCCGCGGGAACTCTTATGTTTCCGTAACAACTTATCGTGGCGCTCTACTTGGATCTAGCCCATGAAATCGTTCTGCTTTACTAAACCGCCGATTAAAATTTTACGACGAATGGGTTTTTGGCTCGTTACCGTTTGTGGTGCTCGAGTCAGGATGCATAATAGGTAATTCGTAAAAGCTCCAGTCCAGAAACGTTGCATGGTTCCTTTAAGATATAGGCGGAGTACAGCAGAGGGTCGGCTGTTCTTGTGGACATTGTTTCCTTCGCAGTTTGACCGAGCAGAAGCAAAAGCTCGTTTCGCAATGCGATGCGCCGAATCCCGGCTACGAGGCACTCAACAACTGCCGGTGTGGATACATTGGACGGGCACACCGAAGAGAAGACGCTACTGGTCTTGGCGAGCCGGAGCGGGGCCCGCTAATTGGAAACCGGTGTCTCCCGAGTCTGGCCGCCGGGACCGCGGGGAGGGGCCATTAGCAACAACAGCGAACGCGCTCAAAAACAGTCACTGCTCCGAGAAGAAAAATAATCGGGAGGAGAAGGAGCTAAAACGCGGAGCAGAAACAGTGTTAAAAGCGACCCATTAAAAAGCGCCCAATCGAGGACGCTGCATATTGCAGACGACTCGGCTGTCCAAGAGCGAACGTCTGACGTAGAAAGTGGACAGTATACGGATAACTGGCAAAAAGCGTCTGTTCCAAGTTGGGGGTCGCGGCTCAAAAGACTGATGCGGAGGGGGGTTCCTAACGAGCGCCCTGGGACCGGGGTTTGGCGCCCGACATCGGGGGATCCGCTACTCTTTAGCTGGTGTACGAGCCACCCGATGGAGAAGAGAGCCAGACACCTGTCAGACGGGAGCTCGAACAGGCACGTTTAGGTATAGGTCTCGTGCACCGCATCTTGCTGCGCTATGTCCACCTCTCTGTTCGCCACCGAAAGGGTCGCCCAGCGATCCTCGCTTTGGCGGCAAGAAACAGCTTGGACAGTCCGGACCAATACCACTATAATGCTCACCGCCCCCCTCCTCCCTTCGCGAAAAATTCCGGTAGTCACAAGAAACACTTGCGCATGCGCACGAAAGTGAGGTACATATGCTATCCTCCTCACGGGAGAGTGAGGTGCACGTGCCGTTATCCTCTCCTTATCGGGCGGCACCTTAAGTCCACACGCACCTGACGCTGCGAGCTGATGCGACCAATCGTACAGTGTCAAAAGGGCACCATCATGTTTTAGAGTGCAGCTCTTAAGCGCGATCCAAACCAACGCTTCTTTTTGCGCCTGTAGGTTGTGCGGCTGCGGATATGACGTATTTTCGTGACGTCGCGCCTCTTCGCTCCTTCCGGGCGCGCACAAAAAAGTTGGATGGTTTCAACTTCTTTCTCAACGCGCACAAAAACGCGTGGTGACGTATAGGGCGCTCCTGTGTCCCGGCCAATCGGTGGAGGGCAAGCTAGTTCCGGCTCCGCGTTTCTTCGCCGCCTTCTCAGAGCAAGTGACAAAAGCGCCCGGTGCGTATCCACAATTGGCCCTCTCCTCCCCCCACTTTTATTCTCTTCCAACATAACAACGCGATCTCTCTCTCTCTCTCTCTCGCAGCCTTCTGGCTGCGACAGACTGGCCTGGCCGGCCAGTCTGTTGCGCGCGCGCCCGAAGCTGGCCCGTCCAAACCAAAGCGCACGGTTCTGACTCAGAAAGCGCGCCCGGAAACAGCAAAAACGTCAGGAAATGCGTCAGATCCGCAGCCGCACAACCTACAGGCGCAAAAAGAAGCATGGGTTTGGATCGCGCTTTAGGCGCCCGTTTCCGACTTGAGCGGCGTCGCCGTCGCCGTCGCCGTCAACTTAACCGCGACCCCCCCCCCCCCCCCCCCCCCCAGCCCCAGGTCCTCGGGAGGACCTCGGGTTCCTTCGGGAGGACCTCGGGTTCCTTCGGGAGGACCTCGGTGACCTTGAGGTGGGGGGTCACGTGACCCCCCCACTCCTCCGAGGTCACGTGACACCCCCCCCCCCCCCCTCAGTACTTTTGTCTACTCCTCCTCAAGAGCTGCGCTCTAATTCGGCGTTACAGCGAGTTGTAAACGGCTTCCACTTTTAGACCGCAGCTCTTAGGCGCCCGTTTCCGGCTTGAGCGGCGTCGCCGTCGGCGTAACCGTGATGTCACGTGACCCCCAGGTCACGTGCCACCCGCAGGTCCGGGGGTCACGTGACCCCTCCCTTTCCCCCGTCCCCCCCCCCCCTCTAAATCACGTGCCCCCGTGAGGGGAGGAGGAGAAAGGAGGAGAGCAGGTATGATGAGCGGGGGGGGACGAATCCGAATTTTCATTACCCCGAAAAATTATTTTAAAAGACTTTTATCTCTTGTCCCTCGGCCGCCTTCGAACCGGAGGCCTTTCGTTCAGGAGTAGCGGGCAGGATCACGAGGGAGGAGGAATATACCCTCCCCCCAGTACCTTTCCGTCCTCCTTCCTCCTCAAGAGCTGCGCTCCAATTCGGCGTTACAGGGAGTTCTAAACGGCTTTCATTTTTGTACGTGTTCTATCATCTCTAAGGCGAAATACGGACAGGCGAAGTCGAGCGGCTTGCGCTTTTCACGCGGCTTGATTGGCCCCCCACCTCGTAGCGTCGGCTGCGTCTGAAGTTAAGCTGAAACGAAGTGCAGATGTGCCGAAGTCGTCTTCGCAACGCCTCGCGACAGGAAGGAGCGGACTGAAGGGGAGATGGCTGAACAATAGCGGCGACTTTGCTACCTCGCGACGCGTGCCGAGAGAGGAAACGTTTAGCGAAGCATTGAGAGGCAAGGCGGGCTCGTCCGACAGGAGCCCGCAAAAGATCGTCGCAATAGGGTTCCGCGCAGTTTCATCAGCTGTGCATAGTTTTGTAGAAGACGAACAATGCTATGGCATTTCGACGTATGGTCTGCCTGCTGCGAACATCGCAGATACCCAATCCCGTGTCTCCGTGCTTTTTTTTTTTTTTTTTTAGTTATTTGGTTGTAACTGTTACACGAGAGATTGTAGTGACTCTACGGAGATCACAAATTCGTCCTAGTCAAATAAGGTGGGTCACACCTAACAGAAGATCCCGATGCTTTCGGACGATAGTATGTCACATATGAGGTCAGCAGGATGACGCTCCGCCTACAGCACGCGCTCGTTGCCTTCCGACGTTTTTGGCTCGTTATCGAAGGTAGAAGGGGGGATCACGCGGGAGGGTGGATCATCTATTGCTGATCTCACGATCTCAGTTTCGATACGAATTGAAAAAGTCATTGTCATTCGATGAGGAAGTCGTTCGGTGAAGGGACCTCCACTCACTAAAACTTCCCCCGTTGATGCATTTCCATGCTCGCGATGATGGGGACTCCTATAACGCAATTACTTTGGCGATCAATGATCTCATAAGCGCGGCACTGAGAGGGATCTGGGTTAGCAAAGAGCAAACTTAACTTCAAAGAGGGATTGAAAAAAAAACACGCAAGTACAGAGATTTTATTAAAAAAAACACTATAATACGGTCTATGAATAAATTAAGAGGAAGGTAAGAATTAGCGTTCGTCAATCGAGCCTACCTGCTCGCCTTCGGGTAATTCGGGCTCGTAATCGACTCAGACGTTTGCGTCAGATTAGCAGCACCAAAAGGCAGCTACTAAATTACGAGTCGAATATCTGTTCTTTATATATCTTTCTATTTTTTTATTTCAGCGGCGTTTCGTTTAACTTGTTTCTCGTGTTCCCTTTCCTTTTTTTTTTTTTTTTTCTCTTGAAAAAATGTGCAGCAAGCGCGGCGCTAAGTTCGACCAGCAGGGCCTGCTCGAGGGGAGCCGACTCAAGTGTCGTTGGTGGCCGGAATCAATTAATAACCGCCAAGCCGCAAGTGATCTCGCCCTGTTCTCCAGCTGATTAGATTAATGGGCACAAAAAGAATAAAAATAGGCGCATAGAAAAAACTACCACGCAGCGTTGCCGAACTTATAGAATCCCCTCGTTTCGTGCCTGCTCAGGGAACTTACGCAAGCCCAGACATTACAAAGTGACACGCGCTCACAAATGCCAGGAAAACATAGAGCTCGGTATACTATCCAAGTAGCTCTCTCCTCCCCTGCCAAAGAGAGACCAATAACTGTTGCCTTTTTTATATAGTGCTACGACATTATAAATGTCTCCTCCGCATTCGGTATAGGCGTGACAGTATCGATATTTATTGAAATTGGAGAAGGGCCCAGATATTAAACAATCTTCTAGTTTGGTTTCGTTTTTCAAATGCGATTCAACATGTTCACTACCCGTTTTCTTTTCTTTCTTTTTGCCCTCTTTGTGATTTAATTCTATCTTCTTTTTTGTAATTTTTATTTTCATCGTTTTGCGAGTGTTTTCGCTGCAGCCGCCCGCTTTCGTACTATTATCCTCACTCAGTATTTATTAATTGTCTTTCGAATCCGAGTAACAGCTGCGGTTTGTGAGACGTCGCCGAGCACGCCGAATACAAAGAAACGAGAAACTTTCTCCCGCCCACACATTAAGACAAAAAAACTCAACAGCATAAGCAAAAACAAGCGTGCCAAGATTAACTCGGGGAGTGAATTTCAAAAGGAAGAAAATGTTGGGCAGCCATTTTCCAGGTTCCCCTTTCCATTCGTTCAAGGCGGGAGAAGGGAAGTGTGTGCGCTCCGTTTCGCCTTAACCGATGGATCGCCGCCGACGCTGCGAGCCATCCGAGCCAATCAAGCGCTGCGGAGTTATCACGTGACTTACGCGCCCCGTACGTCGCTCTGTCCCTCTCGATGGTCACGCGGCGCCAAGAGAGCATTGGAATGGCTTCGATGGCTCACGTAGAGTACTCCGCGGTCCGCCGTCGTATGAACCGCCAACGCAGGTCGATGGACGTGCAAAAGCGGCTCGAGAAGGACACGCGTGTCCCATTTGTAATGAGACGGGATCGACTCTTGCAGCGCGGCGGTGGGCGAAGCAGCGGCCGCTGCGGTGACGGATGTATAGAGCAAGTATGCGTTTGCAGGCAGAGGAACAGGGCGTAATGCGCAGGCCGTGCCTCGTTTTCTCTAGATAAACCGTAGCCCTAAATTTCTTTTACTTATTTCTACGAGGTTTCATTTTCCGCGCATTGTGCAGACCAGAGATAAAGCTTCAAATTTGGTTTGGTATTAAAACGAAACAAAAAATATTTAGGTTTATTGGGACAACTACCAACTGCTTCAAGAAAGGGTTGTTTTTCTTGGAATTTAAATTGTTTGTGAACAAAATATATTAATTACGTATCAACAACTAAACAATGGAAATATCGTTAGTTTTGGCCAAACTGGAATTGGACCCAATTTGAAATGTAGGAGTCGGTAACGAAACCGAAGGAAGCGTAACATGCTGCAGCGCCCAGCTACTGTTACCGTCGAGCGAGAAAGACGGTATAACTATGCGAACATTCTGTGGAGCTTTTCAACTTCTAAAGTATATATATATATACTTGTGTACAACAGGGACGCTCCGGAGTAGGGAGTTACAAATACACGTTTTCTCTCTCTCTCCCTCTCTCTCTCTCTCTCTCGCAGTCGTAATTGGTTACCCAAACTGTTGGCCCATTAATAATTTAAACCCATGTTTAAAAAAACAACGATCTCGAAATTTTAGTTTGAAAACGTGCTTTTCGTGTAAGGTTTGTCAAATTATGAGGCGCTGGAGCAAACCAGCTTCCTGCGTTAAGTTCTTATTTTGAACTATTTTTGTTCTCGTTCTGCCAATTGAAAAGCATGTGGGAAGGGCCTCAGCACGCACCTCGTATCCCTACGCCGCAGTGTTCTTCCGTAGCATAAAGGCCGTCTGCTTTCATCGCCGTCGCCATGCATGGCATGAAACGCCGATTTCACGAACGTCGTCTGCTAGCCAAAGTTTAATAGGTTTGTAATGACCGCAGACTCGCCGCGAAGCGTCGTGAACGCAGGCGGGAGGACGACATACGGCGCAGCGACACGAGGTGCGTGCTGTGGCGCTTCCCGCATGCTTTTTAATGCGCGGAACGCGAACAAGAGGAATTAGAAATAAGGCTGGTTTTCTACAGCACCTCATGATTTGACAAACCTTACACGAAAACCGTGTTTTTTTTTTTCTTGCCATTCTGCGCCCTGTTTTATTTTATTTATTTTTTATTTGTAACATCGGTTTAAAGCATCAAACTGTCAACCCGTATTGTTGGTGCAAAGAAAAGATTTTGTAGAGATACACTCTCGCATGAAGCGAAGGATACAAGCTTCACCTTCAATCTTAAGGAGGCTCGCGTTACACGAACTTTCTTGCAGCAGGAGCCGCAAGCTTAAGCTCTTAGCCTTCCTGATTCCTGGACTGCACACAGCTTGTGAAATCGTGTAGACGGGACCTCCTGTCGGAGAGCACGGACGTTCCTTCGGATAAGTAATTGAAACATGCAGGGGAGGTCACCAAAAATGAAGCACATTAGTTTGGTAAGACAGCTTTTGTCTTTCTCTATTTCTTAGCTAGCGCCTGCGAGTTGTAAGAGAAGCCCGGCGGAACCCAGGCTTGGTCAAACAGTCTCTTGTTCTCGATGGAGCGTCGCTTTTACGAAGATTGGAAAGATTCGGCCTCGGGTTAAAGTCGAAATTAACCGATTGCTCCATTCGACCCTCGTTTCTACGTCGAAGACCCGACCGGGCAAATAATTTGGAGAAGAGACAGGAGTGCGAGGATAAGAAGGATTTTCGAGCTCGGGGGTGGCTGAGGAGTCCTCTAAAGATCAAGCGACGAAGCGAGCAGATGAGAAGAGCGCCCGGGGAGAAATTGCATTTGTAATGCAAAGCGACCGAAGGACCGTCCGTCCGCCATGGTCGCCGCCGGTGAGGAGCGTATTAGCTGCATCTCTTGATGAACGCCGCAACGTCAAAGAGAAACCAGAGTTGATCATTGGCCTGCAACGTGCATTAGGAAGTGCCAACGAGACTCGGCGGCTGCTTCCACTCTCGATGCAAGAAAAGTGAAGGAACAAAATCGAGAAATGATTAGAAGTATTATTTTAATGCATAGAATGCATAGACTTTTTCATCTCAGTAGTGGCCTGGCCGGCGAATAGAGGCCGTGGACGTACTCGCCGCCATTAGATTGCTTAATTTTACTTGGTTTCGGTTTCAACGTGCACGCGGTTGTGTTGCTGTTTTACGCCATGTTTGCTTATTTTGGAGATACAAATGCGTTCTTTGCGGTACGCAACAAATTAAAAAGTGGTACTGAGCCAGTTTGAGGACTATACGAATTGGTTTTGAGTCTAAATTGTGGGCTTTTTTTTACGGACACCTTTGACGCATCCGATTGCGTTCATCGTTAATTTCGGCCATGATCGGTGGCGAAACTACTGAACTGATGTGCAGGTAGGATTACCATCGTCTACGGTCGTAGCTGATGGCACTAGATTCCAGGAAAATACACTCGTGAAGAGACTAATATATGAATGTGAAGAATCAGGTCGACAGCTTGATTAGCAATCTGCTGAATCGGGCAGAACAGATGAACTCACGAGTTTACTACTCACTGTTTGGTTTTCGTGGACACGCAACTTTATGTGAACTTCACAGACTAGAAATATTATCGTATAGTGACTCGCAGAATCTACAAAAACAAGTGATATTGTCTCGGTCTGTCTTATTTAAAGAAATTAAGTACTCGAGAAAGAGGTCCGAGTAGGAAATTTGGTTAATTATCGGCCCTGCGAAAGTACTCAATAGCAGCATTTCACAGTTTTGGCCTTAGTAATTATCCTGTTGATTATATGGACATTTGATTTTACGGCGTACTCAAGATGTGATATAAGTGACAGGCCCGTCAAACTAAGTCTGTCTTCTATAAGATTGGCCAAATAAAATCAACAGACAAGTTTGGCTGAAGTCCAACGCTAGGCACCACTTTATGAACCTGTGTAAACAGATCTTTATTTATTTGAGCAGATGCACTTTGTAGATTTTGGCGTCGCCTGCCTCAAAAAGTGAATCTCCATTCGCTATCGACAACGCTGCACTCGGGTAATTTTTTTTTTTTTTTATGAGGTTTTTTTTTTAGCCTCAGATATTGCGGATCTTAGACACTGGCGAGTTTTAGAACAGCGGTTTGGACTGGCACATGGAGACGACGCTATTTCTTTGCGAACGGAAATATTTCGCGTGCGCTATTCTAAATCTTGCTACTCTTTAGCTGTTTGTGACAATTTCATGCGCGGGAAGTCCCAACCTCTAATTAAGTAAATTGAACTGATTATCTTAAGAAAATCATGAGATCACTTGAGTGACTGCTGACATGGGACCGAGCACGGTTTACAGTTTCTTAATATTATTAAATGAACGGATAAACTGAATGCTTAAATCGCAAAAATGATTGAGAGCATCAAACACGTACAGGTGTGATATTATCAACAAACAAATCGTCTGATATTGACGCAACAATATTCCTAGCATCAGATAAAATGCAAGTTATGCGGTCGTTGCCTAAATTCAACACAGTTTCCCTCGCATAATCAACAAAAACTGTTTTCCATCTATTATGAATACAAGGACAATGCTTTCGGAAAAACACACATAGCCTCCCTTCGCTGACTAGTAATCCTGTCACCTTCCAATCCTAAATGCGCGATTATAAATATACGCGCTTTTTATTGCGATTGTTCCGCCACTATTAAGAAACAGACCTTGTCAGAAGTAATCAACCTTTAAACTCTCGCGCTGTCTTAGTCGTCTAAATAATCAATAAGACTCAGTGCTAACGCTGATCTCTGCGCCTCATCCTCCTACGCATTCGGTACGACGGTTAAAATAGTCAAATCGTTCCACAAAATAAACTGCAGAAGTTGTGCCCATTATGATGTGAAACAATTTTATGGTAGATATAAGTATGGGGCCACACTTTACAGAGTAAGGCAAGAGAACGCGGTGAAAGGGGACAAAAAACACGAATACAACGCATACGCCAAGGCGCGGAGGTGAAAGCGGAGCGATGAGTTGAAGCACCCTAATGGCGGCAGCGTCACGTGATTCCAAGATGGCAGTGCCCATGCGAGGGCTGCAGGCCGGTGCTATTTTCGGCGTCCGTGCGTATGGCGCCTGTTTTGCTCGATTCTCGAAGTGACGAACTTGCACGTGCTGGGCTGTGAAGTTCGCACGCTGGGCTGTGAATTTGCGAACATTGGAAAGGTGTTTAGGAGGTATTCACTGGGGACGCCATATTTATGGCAGCTGTCCAGAGCAGATGCTCAGAACAAGGTAATAGACTGCTAAGACCGGCAATCTGGGTGGCGTGGAATGCACGATTCAAAAGTAAGCACACGCTTATCAGTCGTGCACTCAGCTGTGGCCGCCAGCCTTTTGTTGAAAGCGGCAAGAGGATCGAGGCGCTGTTGGCAATTTACGTCCCCGCGAATTTCCGGTAAAATGAGAGGAAAAACCTCCCCTTAACATAGCACCGCTTCTTATGATGATTATCAAATATTTTTATGACAAGTTCTCGAGAGCCAGTTTTCACTAACGCTAACCTTAGGGAGAAAGTTTACTATTGTCCCTATAGGAGAGGAAAGTTTAGGTAACATGACTTGGAGAACAGGGGCGCCGAGGGAGAAGCAGTACATATACATGCAAAATGGCCCTCGACATTGATAAGGGTTATGATATTAGTGACGCAACATCAACCTAGTGGCACGTCAAGCAAAGCGGCAGTTCAGAGAGACTACTAGACAAACCGACGGTGCACTTCGCGGACGCATCGCTCTCCAGCTGCAGCCTGGGATTCAAGACATACGATGGTCCATGAGCCTTCCAAGTGTGTTTGATTTTTTTCATGCATGCTAGCACAAAAAAAGTGTTCTGCGAACACGTGCCTGTCTACATCTATACTAATACGTTTAATTTTGTTCGCTATGTACGACCAACTCGTGAGCAGTGATTACTTTGCGGCGGAAAGGGGTTATAATCGATAATACTTTCGTTGGGGGTGCACATGCTGGTAAAGTTTTCCTCTTTTTTGTGTCTGAAGTGCGCCGAGAGCATCGAGGTTTCTATACTCTGTCTCAATAAAACTGCAGTACAGTGGAAGCTACAGCTCTCGTGAGCCAATCACAGGACAGACGGGAACGCCACTGTGCACAGTGTTACTTCGCGGCGTATGAGTACGCTCCTAGCACGAGGCAGACGACAGGAAAAGACGACGACACAGCTATGGGTAACCCTATTTGTGTCTCTTGATTTATATCTGAATACCGGTAAATAAGTATCCGGCGACCTGATATTCTGAGGACACCTACAACAGAGGCATCTGATCTCCGTACAAAAGGGCCCTCCTTCGGGGAGGCCAGGACATTCTCGAAAATGACCCTCCACGGCATCGAAACCAGGACACCTATGTTGCGCTTTTTAGACTCCCACGGCGACTATGGAGAAGGAAGTGACGTCAACAACGCAGCAAACGCAGATTGGATGTTGATTAGTGAGAGTCGCCGATGACGAATTTCCGCAGAAGAAACATCCAATCTGCGTTCTTTTGTGTTGTTGACGTCACTTCCTTCTCCCTAGTCGCCGTGGGAGTCCAAAAAGCGCAACAGAGGTCTCCAGCGATCGACCTCGAATTGGACAGAGGACAAGCCATGGAATGAGCAAGTTCAGCCACGCTCATGAAAGAAGGATACGGAATTCCTTTGAAAGCAACTATATTGCCGAAACCGTCAGCAGCTCTTCATCGACGATTCTCGACGATGACGGAATGGAATCCGACAACGGTGAATACGAGACCGTTCATGGAAAGAAGAGACGCAAGACGTGTCAGAACCTGGCACCAGCTTCCAAAGACGGAATTAACCTTCAAGTCGGGTGCACCGTACTGTACGTACCCACTGACAGCCAGAAAGTTGATTCACTGAGCTAATTTAAGCTTACTGACTTCCTGAACAACGCTGGGCCAGGCACGGTCACCGTTGTTTGGGTGAACGAAGCACGGAATATTCTTGCAGTCGACGTAAAACGACCTGCATTCAAAGCCGAGCTCCTCAAGCTCACCAAGCTCTGTACTATGCCGGTGAGAGCCTATCTACCGAGAGATCGAACAAGCTGCTTTGACGCCCTCCGCGATATTGACCCCGATTGTACTGAAAACGACGTAAAGGCACAGCTGCAGTCTTCCATCGGTATAGTGGAAGTGAAACGACTTGTCAAAACATCGCCCACTGTAGGAGTGGCATTCGCAGGGAAACAGGCACCTTAACATGTTTCCGAAATTTTTGACAAGAAGCTAGGTGTGAAGGTATCAACGATAGAAAAAGTACACGGGCTCGGAAGACATTTGGACAATAAAACACGACCAATATTAATACGTTTTTTTTTCTCTAGACGAAAAAACTGCACTTTTGAAGAACGCGTTTAAATTGAAGGGTACAACGGTGTCTCTGTCGAACGACTCCTCAATAGAAGGAAGAGAAAACCGCCGCCATCTTTGGGCATACGCCAAAGCTAGAACGGAAGAAGGTATCAGCAAACTAAATCTAAGAAACGATAAGCTTGTAATTAATGGGAAAATGTTTACTTAGAACAGTGAAAGAGAGGAGGTTGTACCTGTGCAACTTAACTGACGTGAAACAAATTCAAAGAAAGCGGTGCAAAAGGATATCACTATAATTGGACCTTGGTGTGTGTTTTGACAGTCGTTTATCTTTTAGAAATCATGTGTCATTGGTCGTGGGCAATGCTTTTAGAGCGTTAGGGGTAATTTCTCGTTTGACACGTAATTTTAGAAACCCTCATTCAATGGTTAACCTTTTTAACTCTTTAGTGAGGTCACGACTGGAGTTTGCTTCTGTCGTATGGAACTCGATTTCTAACACACAGGCTATGAGCATAGAAAATGTTCAGAAAAGACTTGTCCGGATCGTTTATGATAGATACTTTGAGCGGCGCTTTTATTATAGGTATGAATATATAATGAAAATGTTGTCTCTTTCTCTATTGTCTAAAAAGAGGACTGTTCGTGATTTAATTTTTCTGCACAAGGTTGCGAATGGTGCTGTTGATTCGGCTCAACTCCTTGCAAAAGTGAACTTTCATATTCCATTCCGAGTAACTAGACACTTTGTTTTGATGTTCGCTCGCCGTGTAACACCTCACCTCTCTTACGGATTCAGTCATTATATAATACCTCCGCTCCACCCCCCCCCCCCCCCCCCTTGATATATCTGCATCAATTTCTATGTACCGTCGCGATTTAAATGATCTTATTCTAGCCCCTTAGCATTATGTTTGTCTTGGATGTTTTATTTTTTTTTTTTTTTTGTAAATGTATACAGCCTATGTACTTGCTTGCTCAGTTTTCTTGTTGTGTTGGTGCACCAATAAGAAGACCAATGTGGTTGTTTTTGGGCACCCCAAAATAAAGATTATCATTATTATAATGGTCGTGAATAATTGTAGAAGCGTAAAAAATAAAGTCGAATTATCGGGTTTAATCCTATCTGTTCAAGCCGATATTATTCTTGGGACTGAATCATGGCTTGACGACTCTATCTTAGATCATGAAGTATTCCCCAGATGCTTTAAGGTCTACAGAAAGGATAGTTCGTTACACGGGGGAGGGGTATTTCCGTTAGTTAACAATAATTTGCAAAGTCACCAAGTCGATATATGGCTGAAAATGTAGAACCAGTATGGTGTTGAGTGAGGCTGCCCAATAACCTATGTTTTACCGTATACGAGTTTTCTACAGGCCCCCGAATTCTGATTCCACATGTATAGACACCCTAAACGAAATAGTTTCTAGTGTTAGCAATGAACGTGTGGTACTTGGTGGCGATTTTAATCTGCCAGACTTGACATGGAGTGATGACGGGTGTGCCTGTAAAACAATGACTCGACTTAATATTGATATGAAGTGCATGGTCGATAGTCTAGGTTTTACCCAGTATGTACTTGTACCTACGCGCGGACACAATATACTTTGCTTGTTGTTGTGTAATCATCCCGACATTGTTAAACAAATGGATGTCATACCGAGCATAGGCGGCCATGACGCTGTAGTCGCGGCACTTCGTTTTCAATCTGCACGTGTAAAGTTGACTACCGATAGAAAGGTGTTTTTGTATGAAAAGGGACATTTTGAGGGCATTAGCTCCGAGCTTTCTAGTGGCTTTCCTTCGTTTGAATGTGTTGCTGATGATACAGATGTGCAAAACACGTGGTTACTGTTTAGGCAGAAAGTGATAAAGCTAGCAGGGAAATACATAGCATGTATTGATGCATCCAAATTAGAAAAAAATAGAGCAAAGCCATGAATCAACGGATGTGTTCTACGATTAACAAAAAAAAAAAAAAAAAAAAACGAAAGCGTGCTTACAAACGGTACAAAAAAAAAAAGTCAGTAGTGAACCATCAGAAACTGAAAGAACTGACGACGAAGTTCAAATAACGAACTAATTACAGATGCCCGTCAAAAATCTTGCATATTTAATGAATATTTTCAAACGGTTTTTCTGCCTGCGAACAATATAACGCCAGTAACGCTTACAAACAGATACGATGATATTCCCCCTGTTGAGGTTGGTGTCGAGGGACTCCTAAAGGGCTACTAAAAATTTAGACGAAACTAAAGCGATTGGCCCTGACCAAATTTCGCCTAGATTCTGAAGCGCTGTGCTGACGCCATTGCCCAATATCTTTTTATAACCTTCAACCAGTCTTTGCTTGAGGTGTCATTACTGAATGATTGGAGAGTAGCTCATGTAATACCAATACACAAGAATAGGTTACAAATTACAGGCCAATTTCTTTAACATCAGTTTGTTGCAAACTACTTGAGCACATTTTGTATAGCCAGGTGATGCAGCATCTTAGTTACCATAATTTTTTCATGGATTCTCAACATGGGTTTAGGAGAGGTTATCCTTGTATCACGCAACTAACCGAGCTCTATCATGATCTTGTCATGTCCGTAGATAAAGGTGAACGGACTAATTGTGTTTTTCTTGATTATAGGAAAGCGTTTGACACAGTGTCGCACTCGTTCTTACTTCGCAAATTGAATTGTTAAAAAAAAATATTACCACATTAAAATGGATTCAGTCATGCTTGGGTTCGCGTCAACAATGCGTAATTTTAAACGGCGAGGCTTATCATTTTGTTGAAGTTACGTCTGGTGTACCACAGGGGTCGGTTCTGAGGCCATTGTTATTCTTAATATTTATCTACGATATTCATGTCAATGTAACTTCCCAGCTGAGATTATTTGCAGATGATTGTGCTGTGTACACGCGTATAAAGAACGGGTAGGGTTCCGGACAGCCGCAGGTTGACCTAGATTGAATAGAACATCGGTGCGGTGAATGGGGGATGCAACTCAACGTAAAGAAATATGTTCATGTTAGCTTCACACATAAAAAAAAATGAGACACAGTATTATTTAAGCAATGAGCTAGTAACGAGTGAGAATCATGAAAGTCATTTTGTCATCCGGAGTCATTTTGTCATCCGACTGCACGTGGGATTCGCAGATTGATGATGTCATTATGAGGGCGGGTCGCGCACTCGGCTTTGTCAAAAGAAGCCTAAAAAACGCTACACAAAAAGCAAAAAAACTAGCACATCTTGCCTATGTAAGACCATTTCTAGATTACGCATGCACTGTGCGGAACCCTTAAAAAAAATCGCATTGATGGCTTGGAACAAATACAAAATTTGTTCCAAGCCATCAAGTACGGCCGTTTTTCTAGTGTAACTAACATGAAACAATCACTAGGATGGTCGTCATTAGATCTTCGGCGAAAAAATTTACAGTTCAAATTTTTATACAACATTTATCATGAAGCTACTTGTATTAATAGCTCATCATGCTTCTTAAAACCAAAGTATTTTCCCAAAACGTAATGATCATGTGCACAAGATACGCGAATACTGTACTAGGACGTAGCTCTGCAAAAATTCGTTTTTTGTGAGGACTGTCAAAGACTGGAACGCTTTACAGGAATGCATAGTTAGTGCTGCAAATGCTGAGACGTTCTTTTCGTTTTTATTTGCCTTCTGAAATAATGCCTTCTAGGCGCTCTAGGAGTTCTCTGAATAAAGAATAAAGTGGGTCTCGTGAGAACGGATGTGATCCATTAACGAGCACGCCCTTTGCAATGCTACAGATGCTACAAGTTCGGCCACATAGCGGCTGCATACACGACAGAATCCCAAGTGTACCGTCGGTGTGGAAAAGTTATGAGGTCATGTGCGAAAGCGACCCCTACTGCCTGAACTGCAAAGGTGAGCACGCCTCTAACGCAGCCGTATGCCCAGTTAACGAGAGAGAGATTGAAGCTACAAGTTACGAGCTTGAGCACAACACCACATTTCGTGAGTGGAAGGGAGCTGTACATGGCTAAGAATCTGGTGAGCAAGAAAACGACAGCTAAAAACAAGCATCGACCTAAGAACTCCACGAACAGTGTGCCGCCTCTAACTGCTGAAGAGTTCTCTCTGCTTAACAGCCTGGAGAGCAGAGGTGACAAGTTTGTGGGTGTAGCGTCCGCCGCAACAGGTTCCCCAAAACCATATTTTTGGGAAAAACAGAACATCAGAGATATCACTTCGCACACACCTTCGGATGTGCGTAAGCTGGCGACAAACCAGACAAGTGGAATATGTCACACTTCTACAATTAGAGCCATAATCGCTCTTGCGTTTACCATGCTTCGTAAACTATTGGGCACAATACCGCCGTCGTCAGCACTTCATCAAGTGATCAGAGCAATCCTGTCTTTACAGCCCATTATTGCAATGGCATTCTAAAGGTTTTCCGTGCCTTACTTACTCATAGGCAGAAACACTATATCCCTGATAATCCCTGTAATGTCATAGACAGAAACACTATCCCTGGTAATCCCTGTTATGTCATAGACAGAAACACTATACCTGATTAAGCCGGCTCTCAGATTTTCTTACGCTTATCGGGTTTGCAAATCTCAAGCCAGCTAAAGGCTGCTACATAAATTGCTGAGGCGTGTTTACCTAAAGGCTCCGTTATACTCCGACGTTCAGCGCAGCGGACGCAGCGCAGCGCACAGCGTGGGCCTTTGATTGGCCGGCGAGCAGGAACTCGATATCTGCGACCAATCAGTATCTATGTGCGCTCCGCTACGCCGCGTTTGCTATGCTCGACGTGACGTCCGTGCAAATGCGCCAACCAGTGTGCCGGGATTGATGCGTTGACTTACTCCACAAGCTTTTCCGAATACGGTTCCCGGTGGACGGTGTTTCGACCATATCTGCCAAGACAACACGCGCTGCATGCACGCGAACGAGACGAGAAACAACCTCATTTGCGAGATGCTGAATGACTCTATAGGTTGCAGCTCGGCCCACTAGAAGAGCGCTCACCCGCGTACACCGTTGTCGCCCGTGCACCCCAAAACGCAGACAGCGCATCCGGACGCCATAACTCAGCCAAACAATAATAACGGTGTTCGGGGGCTCAATTACAAGCCGATCGCACTCCCTCGCGGCAGAAAAAAAAAAAAAGGAAGAGATCGAGTCAACTTGAGCGGGCGTGAATCGCATTAATAAAGGCCGTGCTCCGGGGAAGCAGTCGACAGATTCGGCAGCAATAGCAGAAGCACGAGCGCTGTTCGACGTCGACGACGACGCTGGAGTCGATTCGCTTCATTTTTCTCGGCTTGTCGTGGGCGACGGCAGCGGCGGCGTCATTAGGGGCTTCAGGTATCAAGAGGTCTCAGCCCCCTCTTAACGACTGCCGAGATGGATCTTTAACGCTCAAAAGCGAGCCCCCACGGAACAGAAAGAAACCGTGAAAGGGGGGAGCCGCGGAAGAAACAAGCGACTCCTTTTTCCGAAAGAATAATTACGAGCCACAAAACTAAATTTGCACTGCGGAGTCGAGGAGAGAGTGAGAGACAAAAGGTCCACAAAAATGAGAAAAGACGCGGGGAAGAGAGCAACAATAACCGACTCGTGCCCCCCCCCCCCCCCCCTTCCCCATCCAGCTCCCTCGAGTTTCGTCGATAATTACGAATCTGTGAAGCGAGTGTTCGTTTTCGACGTTCGTCGAGCGCGTAGCGAACGCCTGCTGCTCGTTCGGGCGCACCGTGCTCCGACGGCGATAATGGCCGGAGGCTGTTCGCCGTGGCGCTTTGTTCTTATGCTCTTGACCGTCCGACACTGAGGGCGACTTTCTTTCCCCCATACGCGGCAGACCCCTTCCCTCTCTCTTTGTGTTTCTGTTCCTTCTCGTTTCCCCGACTACTTGCTATTTGTTTTTTTTTTTATTTTTCTACGAGAGAGAGAGATACCAAGGCGAACGTTGTTTGCTTGTTAGAAACTCTACAGCGAGGCGTTGGCAGCGCCATGCACTGCGAGACCATGCCGACTTTGAAAAGAATCAAAAAGTGATTAATATGCCGAGAACCGAAGTTAGTGTGTAATAGCGCTCAATTTCCGATTTTTCTTTTTTTTCGGGATATCATGGGTAGAAGACGGGAGTAGAGTTTGGTCGTCTGACACGTTTTAAAGAACAGAGTTCCGCCTCCCATTTTAATTGACGGGGCCGGTTTACTTCCTGGACGGAATAGAAGTCAGTAGCGAACTTGCCTAAAGTGCTTTTTACAAAAAAAAAAACCTTCAGTAGAGCAGGCGGACGTGATGGTAGCGGCGCCTTGCCATCGGTTGGTATTCAAAGCACGCTCTTTACTTTGGATTTCCGCGTTGTTCTTTGCACTTTGATGGGGGTTCTGATGTGGGTTCCAGTAGTTCCGCTTCCCGAGATGTATTACGACACTTAGTTCCTCAGGGTGCGGTATCCGCATAATCTTCATCATGATATCTCCGGTTCCAGGGTCTAGGACCAGATACCTCCGACCTTTTACCAGAAGTTCTCTTCGTTGACATAACGTCCTCTCTCGCGAGCGGCTTGGTTCGTGTGACCATCCAAACCTGACTCCTTCGGTTCGCTTTTTCGCAGTAGTACCCTTGTCAGACGATAAGTAAAGAACTCGGGCAGTGGACGATGCAGTGCTTCCACCAGACATCATCGTGGTTGCTGTTTCAGGACGTTGTTTGCCAACATTAAAATTTCACAGCCTTTCAAAGCGGGAACTTCTTCCACAGAAAATGCGCGTTGAGACAGCTAATAGTTGGTTTATGAAATCTAGTATAGGTCACGCAACATCAATGATTCCACTTAGTGTATAGTTCACGTAACATGAATTTCCCCGCTAAGTTTAGCCGAAAATGCATGAACAAACAAACAAGCAAAAAAAATAAAAAAAGAACAGAATTTTGTTTGTTGGTCATTGCGTTTTCACTGTATATTTAGCGAGGAAGCGTGACATCAATTTCTCCCTCTACATTTAGCGGGAAATACACAGACTGACGGGCGGACGGACATACCATTTTTTTTTTAATTGGGGGGACACAAAATAAAAAAGGCATTTCGTGCTTTACAAATGTTCCCTAGCTTGATCACGCTGACAAAGACCGAGTGACACAGAATATGTTGAGCAACCACACACATGAAGAGCGCTATCCCCGAGCACATCAGTCTACCTCCCTCCCCCCCCCCCCCCCCTTCCCCCCAACCGCACGCAGACAGCCGCCATCATGCGCAGCCCACACGTTTTCACACTTCATGCGGATAGGGTAGCTCAACACATTTTGTGTTCCTCGGCCTTAGCGTGATCAATTTAGTGTACATGTTTAAAGCGATTGTTAGAGCGATTAGCTTTCTTGGGGTCATTAGGCTACTTCGAGGTATGTTTCTAGCCGTTTATTTTCACCGCTATATTTAGCGGGGAAAATGACGGCATATGACCACGTAACCTATCACAAATTCAATTTCTCCGCTAGGTTTAGCAGTAAAACTGACGTCACGTAACCTTAACACCAACTCAGTTTTTCCTTCTAAACATAGTGGAAAATTTTATTTATTTATTCGTATTGTTGGCCTGTTGGCAGTTACAGGAGTGCGTTATTAGTAAAATAACCACATTTTTAAAGCACACTTCTACGAATGATACTCACAATAATGATTCAGACACAAATGCATTTAAACGTACATAAATATCAGCGAAGGAACACAAAAAAACAACAGGAAAATAAATTGTGTGTACTCTTGGGTGAGGCCTCTCATGCTGACTTTAAAACCTTCAACGGTGTCACATTCAAAAGCATCTTGCGGTAGGTTGTTTCTCTCGACTATGGCTTTCATCGGCATCAGCATTTCACTATCACTGCCCCGAAGTCCTCTAGTAGAGCGAGACTTTAAAAATAGCAGCGAATCCATGTTTAACCTTTTGTTTTGTATAAAATACAGCAGTTTTAATCTGGCTGCTCTCCTGCGTTCTTCCGATGGCGGTAAGCTGAGTTAGGTGAGCATCGCATTGACATACTCAGTCCTTCGGTATCCATGGATGCGATAAATCTGGCAACTCTCCTTTGCACCTTTTCTAATTTTTCAATCTGCTTTTTTTATGGGTCCCACACGGTGCTCGCATATTCCAAGACAGGGCGTACAAATGTTAAGTAAGCAATTAGTTTTGCTTCCTTTGTTGCTAATTTGAGGTTACGCCTCAAGAACCACAATTTTCTTTCTCCGGAGCTTGTCAAAATGTCGATATGAGATTTTCAACTCATATGTCCAGACACGGTTGCCCCTAGAAAATTAATATTACTGGCGAACGCTAGTGGACTACCGTCAAGTTCATAATAAAAAACAAACACGTTTTTAATCTTATTTATAGTTCTTGAGCATGCAGTTTTTTGGTGGTTCAATTTGCACTTTCGACCGCTCGCACCACTCGTTTATAGTTTCTAACGCTAAGTTCAAAGTGATCTGATCTTTAGGTCACACACTTCTGGAATAAATTAAGCGGTCGTCTGCGAATAAGCGAGTGGTAACTTTAGACCTAATGTTATCTGCAATATCATTAATGTAACTTACAAATAGTACCGGTCCCAGCACGGACCCCTGGGGAACGCCCGACGTGACTTTTAATGTAATCAGATCTAGCACCGTTAACGTCTACGAACTGAGTACGATTGTTGAGATAGGCTCTGATCCATCTCAATACCTGTACATTTATGCCGTCGTCTACTAGCTTTTTAATGAGTTGTGCATGTGGAACGCGATCGAAAGCCTTTGAAAAGTCAAGGCAGATAACATCCGTCTGTCCCCTTTCATTCAGCGAAGTCGCAAAATCGTGTATAGTTTCTGTCAATTGTGGGACTGTCTGTAACCTCCGCCGGAATCCGTGCTAGATTGGGTTAAAAGTGTTTTAAACTTTCAAAGCAATCAAAGAGCTAACCCGATAACACATGCTCCAGTATTTCAAGCAGACGCAGGTGGGGAAAATTGGACGGTAGTTTCCAATGTTGTATTTACTGCCGGTTTTATGCACCGGGATAACTTTTGCCGTTATCCAGTCGGTAGGAGGAACATGCTGGGCCAAGGATGCGCGGAATATGATTGTCAAATATTGTCATTCCGCATATCGTTTCAAAAATGAATTAGGAACATTATCGGTCTTTTCAGACTTATTATTATCAATGTTCAGCAAGAAAAAAAAAACTGTTGCAATATATAAATATCGAAGTGAGCCTGAGACCTAATGTCCAGCTTTCCACGCTTTCCAGATAATGGGCATCACAGGGCGATTCAAGAAATACAGAGTGAAAAAAAAAGAAAAAAGATCATTACACCGGGAAGCCATCTCATCAGGATCAGAGATAACTTCATTGTTCACGAGAACATATTTTAAAGACTCTCGGGATGGGGCGAGGGGACGCCAAAACTTTCGTGGCGAAGTTTTCATTGATTGTGTTAGGCTGTCTGTGTAGTATCGTAGTATCTTTCCTTTGCTTACGCCTAGCTTATCTTTCAAGGTTCGTTAAAGACTGCTAACCTCATTTTGATTTCTTGTCCTACTTTTTTCGGTTTCGTTCTATTTTTCGTTGTAGTAGAATAATTTCGTGGTTTAACCAGGGGTTTTCTTTTCCCACCAAGTTTATTCTTTTTGGGAAAAAATCGTTCAACACAGTAGTTTACGATACTTTTAAATAGAAGCCACAAACGATTCACGTCCATCGCTCCATTCAATGTACAAAAAGATATCCCCAGATAATCCAAAATGCTCGCATCATCACCTCTACTGAAGTCCCACACGTAGATGGGCGGCTTTCTTTTATTGCGTTGCGGTAAGACGTTTATCATGCACAACATAAGCTTATGGTCTGAGAGGCCATCTTCCACTGATACTGAGTAGTCTGACGCAAGACCACCCAGAAAAATAGGATCGAGTAACGATCCAGCAGTTTTCCCACATCTGTTATTCTCGTTTACAATCTGTACAAGTCCATTTCCAAACGCAATATCCAGAAGGAATTTTGAGTTTTTTTACATCAGTTGACCCCGTTTCCAGCTGATCCCAATTTTCTGGAAGATTTATATCTCCAGCAATAATGGCGCGTCAGGTGACTTGAATCTGATTTGTTGAATAGTTTTGAAAGTCCTAAATAGTCCTTTAAGAAAGATACAAAGGAATTTGGGGGCCTGTACACAGCGCCAATGATAAAATTAATGCTGCAGAAACTTAATTCGCTTCAGACACTTTCGTTATTTGGGACATCGGGCATTCGAACGAAGTCGATAACTTCTTTCAGTGTTATAGCAACAGTCCCACCACGTGCAGTACGATCATTACGCATAATTTTGTACTTGGGGGGGGGGGGGGGGGGAGGGGGGGGGAGAAGGGAGGGAGGGAGGGAGGGAGGGAGGGAGGGGAGTGGGAGCAGTTCCCCGTCTGTTCTTTCAGGGTGCAGCCGAGTTTCAGTAACTATAACCACACCTGGACCATAGTGAATAAGCAAGTGCTGTAGATCTCTAACTTTATTTGTACAAAATTTTCTTTTCAAAGCGAATAATTCACCTTGTTTACAGGAACCTCCCTGGGAAGTTTTTCGCAGCCAATGGGATTTTGGGTGCCGTTTCGCTGCTACAGATAACGCCCAGCCAATAGGAATCAGTTTCCGTTTTCGCCGGCTTCACCGGCTTCGTTCAATGTGACAGCTAATGCTTTCGAATCAAAACGTTAGGTAGCGCGCTTTTTCTTACATCAGTCTCACTAGGGTTCTTAGGAACCCCAAACCTTATTGATTTGTTACGGCGGCTTCCGTTTGCCAAATCGACTATCTCTTTCTGCTGTGTCTGGATAATTATGCTCATCTTCTGAACACTTTCTTCAAGATGATATTTTTTCCATAGTGTAGTTGTACTCTTTTTAGTGACTCGTCTAATTAGTCTACCTTAATGTTTATTTTTTCCAACAAATTTCAGAAACGGTCTTGACTTTCCTGAATTCCGTTTATACCTTCACTTATTTTTTTCTGACTCAAAAAAAGCGATTGAACATTTCCTCAAAATCAGGACCGGGATTTTCCCGGCAGAACCACGACCAACCGGTTATCACTTTTACAAATTTTGCAAAGGGAGTCAACTCACCTGCTGGAAAAGTATAGGTTTAGTCATAGCCTCCTCTATACTCACAAAGACTGGCAGTTCGATGACGGAGCCATGAAGTGCCCGGTCGCAGATTTGGAGCGCGAGGATCTGGTAGCACAGGGCATTCCTTGGGGAGTCTGGTATTCAGCGCACAGCTTTTTCAGCGGCGAGGACCTGAAACATATTTTTCAAACCCGACGAGAAAATAAGCGGTAGCCCGAGGAACGCAAGAAGCACGAGCGGACATTTCATCGCTCGGGACAAGTGTGTTTCGGCGTCTCGCCGCAGCGGGGCGCCCGTCACATGCCTCTCCTCTGCCACTCTACCTTTTCACTTTCGGCGGCGGCTTCTCGTGGCGATCTGCTAGGCTTTGTCAGTATAGAGGAGGCTATGATTCAGTTTAGGTGACATGCCTCGTTCGGGTCCGCCGTGCCCACTGAAGTAGTCGCGGGGGCTGGGACCTTTAAAAGCTTGGCGCAGTGGATGACGGTAGCGATGGTTGCCTGCCTGTGCGATAGCGTTCCGTTCACTCTTGGTAGCCATCCGCGATCTTCGCTAATTGTTGTGATTGCAAGTGTCGTCGTGACTTGATTGACATCACGTGATGTCATATGATTTCATGTCACATGACTTATACAGAAATTCAGTTTCCCCGCTAGATTTAGTGGGGAAATTGTGGTCACGTGGTCTCAACACCAATCCAGTTTCCCCGCTAAATTTAGGAGGCGAAATTACCTCACATGACTTAATGTCACTGTGCAGATGGTGGTAAATGATGAGGACACAGAATTCCGAAAACGGTGTATGTGGAACAAAAGGAGCATGACTCACAAGAGCAATATTACAGATCTTTACAGAGCCTTTTCGTCACAGTTATCATGTCCATACATTTGCTCAGGGGCCCCGGGGGTAGTAGGGTGCTTCAATGCCCTTCTGTTTAGATCGATGCCATCATTTGTAGTAGCCGATGCCGACAGCACGCGCTCACAATAAAAATACAAAGAAATTTTCGAAAACAAGATGTCGCCGTAGCACAGTCAGCGCCAGAAGCGCGTGTAGGGACACACTCTTTCACGCGCTTCAGAACCAAAAAAAAAAAAACAAGCGTTCGGAACAAAATGGTTAGATGTCATAACCCTGAGCAAAACGCACATGAAGGCACCCTGGGTGGTAGTAACGGCGATCTTGACCTGCCTGGGCGTTGTCCCCGCATGTCTTTACATCTGTCCCAAATCCGCCGGTGTCGTTCCACCCTCCTCGTCTCGTGCCTTTGCTCTCGTATCTTCCTTGTCGTACCTACCAGTACATTAAGGATTTTCTCTCCGGGCGCAGAGCGATACTAAAGCTGGGAGACCTCGCCACAGACCCAGTCCTGCTTGGCAGCCGAGGTACCCCTCAAGGGGCCGTACTCTCACCTTTGATATTCACAATTGCGCTCATCGGTCTCCCTGCCCTCTTGGACTCCATTCCCGGCGTACATCATGACATATATGCCGATGACATTACGATCTAGTCCGGCACGGGATCCTTTGGGGAAATCGAGGAGCGACTGCAAACGGCGGCCGATGCGGTCAGTGATTATGCCAAGTCATGCGGCCTCCAATGTGCGCCACAGAAATCAGAACTACTACTCGTTTCTCCAGGAAAGAAAGGTTCTCTGGACCCACCCAATGCCACCATCTCTATGGAGGGCCACATCATCGTTCCATCTCCGCATATCAAGATCCTCGGTATGACATTTCAGGCCGACCGCGCGAACACCACCCTGATAAATAAGCTGAAACACACCAGAGACCAAGTCGCCCACACGATCCGACGTATAACCACCAAAACGAGGAATATGCGCGAGGTCGATACGGTTCGCCTAGTCCAGGCATTCATAATCTCCCGCATTACGTATGCCATATCTTGTGCAGTCCTAACCAAGACAGAACTCTCTAAGGTGGATGTAATGATCAGGAAAACCTACAAACAGGCCCTCGGACTTCCCGTCAGCACGGCCACCGACAAATTGTTAAAACTCGGCCTACACAATACAGCTGACGAGCTCATAGAAGCCCATCTTTCCAGCCAAAGAGTGAGACTGGGAGCCACGGGCACAGGAAGACTTCTTCTCTCTCGACTGCGACTCACAACCCCTCTGCAGCATCCTCTTTCTGAAACCACGACTCTCTCTCTCACGAGGTCCGGAGACACCTCTTCATTTCACCGCTCCCCCGCAACATGCACCCCGTGCATCATGCGGGACGAAGGGAGGCGAGAGCCCAAGCCATATACAAACGCTATGGCCACGAACCAACCGTCGCATACACGGACGCGGCCTCTTATCCCGGCATAAGAGCCATGACAGCTGTCGTCATCCAACAAAATCACCATGTCAGCAGCATCACACTACCAAGATACGAACCCTTACAAGCGGAAGAAGCGGCCATTGCTCTTGCCATCGCGCAAACTACAGCTGAAGTCATCATTACCGACTCGCAGCACGCGTGCCGTAATTTCTCCAGAGGAAGAATTCACCGTACAACAGAACGGATCAGCTCCCAACACCCGCCGGATAGACTCATCACTATCATATGCATGGACACCCGCCCACTCCTCTGTACCAGGCAATGCAACCGCTTACCTCTTGGCCCGAGAATTATCCCGCCGGGCCCTGGGAGACGAGCAGGAGCGCCCGGTCCCATTGGTAACATACCAAGAGATCACGCAGCACTATAGGTTGGAGCGACGTACCTACCCACCCCCACATAAACAACTATCGAACGAGAAGGAACGACATCACCGTGCCCTACAAACTAACACCTTCCCCCATCCCACTAAATGCCATATCCTTTTCCCCACCCTCTATTCCCCATTATGCCGCTTTTGCGGAGCCCCTGGGACCCTCTTTCATATGGTAGGAGGATGCGACCAAAATCCCACCCAATCGTCTAACCCCTTCCAGTCTTCATACGAGCTTTGGGATAGAGCACTGACCAGCTCCAACCTCGATGACCAGCTCATGCTCGTGTCGAGGGCTGTGGAAGCAGGGAAGGCTCAAGGCGTCTTGGACTAAGGACTCCTCCCCATCGCTTTCTCATAATAACTGTGTTTACTCTCTCTCTCTCTCTCGCTGCGGCATTTTCCTTTTTGTTCATTTTAAGTCAACCAACTTCATCTTCTCTCCACTTCGCGGTCGCTCCCCGAAATTCACATCATCATAGTCACGTGACCTATACTCAAATTTAGTTTCCCCACTAGACTTAGCGTACAAATTGACGTCACATGATGTCAGCAGCAATTCAGTTTCCCCGCTAAACTTAGGGAAAAAAATGACGTCACATGGCTTGCGCATGATCTACACATAAATTCAACTTACCCGCTAAATCTATAGCGGAAAAATGGACACGTGTCCTGTCGCGGCTCTTTTAATTACGCCTGCAACTAATCGCATATTTAGGCAACATAATTGGTTCTGCCCGATTTTTTTGTTTTGTTTTAAAAGCTTTTTTTAAAGTCACGCAATACTGTGACGATACGGGAGACGCAAATATGGTACGAAGAATAACGAAGTGAAAATTTGTCTGTTACCAGCGCTAATTTTAATGGAAGAAAATGTAGAAAAAAAGCAAATGCAAAAAAGAAAGAAGAAGAAATGTTATCATTATGCACTTAGTGAGGCACATAGCAGCCAAGTGAAGGATCAGCAACCATTGACGTCAGTAAGTGAAACTAGCACCGATTTTTCCCCGTTTCGTTCTCTTATTACTCCTTTCCTTTGTCAATACAAAATATAAAACAAATATGAACTATTATTTATTTATTTTTACTTCGAGCAGCAAATCAGCTCGTATTGCTTCAGAATTCCAACTTCGCCGCACTCGTGGGTAGTATACCCAAGGAACACGTACGCACACACCGCTAGGAATAGAAGCGAGCGAAGGGTTAGTGCACGGCGACGTCAGCTTCCTGCTGGCCACAATCCAAGGAGGACATTTGTCTTCTACTCCGCGCGCCAGGCTGAGCGAACGCCCTTCATTGCGTCCAATATTCCCGAACTCATTCGTCTCTCCGAAGAATCATTTTCCCCTCCTCTTCGGTTTTTTCTTTTTTCTTAAGTATTTTTTTTTTCTTCTGGGGATAACTGACGGCAACTGAGCCAATTCGGGATAGAAATAAAATTAGGACACGTAGGGAAGAAAGAAAAATAGAGAGAGAGTGAGATCCGAGTGTATATTATAGATTCGCTACGATTCCCTTTGTAAATGCCGTTTTAGTTGGCCGCGCTACAAGCAGGTGACATGGTGGATTCGGGAGCTAGGGAAAAAATGGGGAGTTGGGAGAGCAAAAGACTGACTATCTTCGAGGGCTCGGAGGTCGAGCGGACGCCGGTGTGCGGTGCGCGTACGATGATTACGAGGACCGCGGGGATGAGGAGAGGAGGAAGGGAATATCGGTTCTTATTAAACCTATTAACATAATATTGATTTTTAATTACCGCCTATTGTTTAAAGGCACTCGGAGAACCTGCCCGCAATGCGCGGCGGCGGCGATTGCTATCCCCACCCGAAACCGAGATTTTCTTCTCAGTTTTTTGGGGAGTGGGGAAATGGGGAAAAATAAAGTTGCGGCGTAAACCGGATTGGCTTACTAAGCGGAGGAATTTTTGGCTCGGCACTTGGTGTAGCGAAAAGAGAAGAAAGGGAAAACAAAAAGTAAAGCGGGAAGAAATAAAAAAGACAAGGAGGGTGAGAGGGAAAGCGGGGTTCGATGGAAGGTGAAAATTTTTAATACCTGGCTCGTACACGGCCTGGGTCATTAAGCCATTTCGTCGGGAAAGACGGATGAGTGCCCTGGGAATTACACCGAAGGGGAGGTCGTCCCTCGGCTGCTTCTAGCTGCGCTGCCCCGGGTGTCTTGTTTGCTTTTGGGTAGCTTCAATGGCTGCTGCTTGGCCGTGTAGTTGCTTCTCGTCGTTCAAGTTCGGGTATATCTCGCTTTTATACTCGTAGTTATTTTCCTTTCTGCCTCCGCGTGTTTGACGTTGTTGGAATTGCCCTTGTTCGATTGGGTGTCCCCGGGTTACTTTGGCCAAGATTGCTCGTGTGTGCGTATATACTGGTTCGCTCTCTCTCTCTCTCTCTCTCTTTCTACTTTTTCCTAACTCCAGTTAAAAAGGTTTTCCGGTCGCCAAGCTGTTCGGATAAACGTTCGAGACCCGCCTGAAGTCTGAAGTCGGTCCGCCGCCGGTGGATATACCGGGTTTATACCGCCATCTTTTTTTTTTTTCTGAATTACCCGGTTTTAGCTTGCTTATTAAGTTGCCGTATGACAAAGTATGGTGTCCATTCCTGTTGAAAAAGACAAAAAAAAAAAAATAAAGCCACGTGAGCGTCGACCGCCAGCAGAGTCACTGGACAGGTTCGAGACGATCAAGCATACCATGTTGCCATAGTTGGACACATTATTTGTCTACATGCGACTTTCCCGGGACAGAAGGTTACGGATTTCTCTTCGGTAAGATCCGAGGCCGATCCATTGTACGGCGAAGGGGTTGCACCCCACCCTTCGACGAGCCTCTTCTGGTTCTTCTCTCGGACATGGCATCTTCGTCTCTGTCAGCGGCGACTACTCGTATTTCCCCTGGGGTTGCTCCTCCCTCCCTTTTCTCACACACACACACGAGCACACGCGCGCGCGCGCGACTACCAGGAGACCGAAAGGGCACGTTTGTATTCTGCAAGAAAAACTTGAAGAATGCTGTTCACGCTTCGTTTTTGTTTTTGTTTTTACGCTTTGGTTATTAATGTTGTTTCCAGTTTAGATTATAGTGCAAAAAAAAACTAGGATGATTTTTGTGTCGGTGATATACTTTAGGCCGAGCAACTCAAACTCCGAATCTTGTGAACCACCTCCCCAACCTCGCTTCGAGTAGGCTTGCTGTCCTAAAGCTGCGAGATGTTTAAACAGGCCTTTAAGGTCAAGCTGCAACTTTTCTTATAAATATTCCGTGCGTATACCAAATCCCTAAGCCTCGGTTCTCTACTGGGAAAAAAAAACATCTACATGAGATGCGACAAAACGCTTTCCCAGTAATCTCTTTTCCTTTTTCTACCGAAGCCTGAAAGTTACCGTCCTTTCTGCTTATTCAATCGCTTCGTTCGTTGTCCGAACCCGATCAACATCGCTACAGACAACAACGAAGCCGTAGAGGCGTAGGCCGAATTTTACGCGTCGCCCGGTGCCAGCGCGGGATGCGGCACGAGTGTAACGTGAGCCTTAAGGCCCGTTCACATTCTTGCGACCATAGAGATCAAACATACTAACTCTAGAGGAAAAGGTCCGCCATTTTCCCATGCATTCCGGCTGCCGCAAGCGGCGGAGTATGCAGGCAGACCCTCGGGGTCCCACATGGTTACCAACCTCCTTCGATTTCACAAATATATCATCAAAGCAGTGTCATGAACTTCAACAATCCACGAACTTACCGGTGGAAAGATATTCGCGTTCCTTTCGAAACTTTCTTTTTGCATAGCGCGCACACGTACGGCCTCCAGTCAACGCTAAACTAAACCAGATACCCGGCTTCGCCGGTGGGGCGCGGTTGAGGAATGCGAAACTGCGCAACCACCAGATTTCGGAGATTTCAACAGAAGGGAAGTTAATGCAGCGTAATGACTTCATTGCTTTTTATAAGCGTTAGAATAGCTCAGAATTTAGTTTACAACGTTAAATTATCACTGTTTATATTGCTGAGAGTTTTCAGTCTTCGCGTTTACCATTGCGACTGTCGTCCTTCAGCTGGCAACGTTGCTTTCTTTCTCTCGTGTTCTGTCGCTCTCTTTCGCGATCGTTCACTCGGGACCCAGGATGTCGGCGCACGGGATTTGCCACTCCTCCTCACCCACCTTTACCCCCCTGCTTGCGACCGAGTAAGACCAGACCGGTGCATGCGATCTCTTGGGACCAGCTCCGCTGCATCGCATCCGGTCCTAAGAAGTCGCAAAAGGCTTAAAAACCGGTCGGGTCTCTCTCGGTCTCACTCGGTCGCAAGAGTGTGAACGGCGCTTTAATTTTAGGCCTAAACTCCCGTTCAATCATGGCAGAAAACACGAGCCCCTGCCGAACGCAGCGCTCCTGTCCGATCTGCGGTCCGCAATGACCTTCTTTAGCTTGCGCCGAAAATTCAACACTCTACGGCTTCGTCATCTATGGGGTGGTGTCCCGCGAGGTCCAGTTTTTCCGAGCGCAAACGGATCGGCGACGAAATGAACGCGACTCGTCCGAGCGAGCGAATCGGACCCATAGAACCGAGGGGCGTCGCAGCTGCTTTCTTTTCGGCCAAGTTGGAAAGGCCCGCGTGTCGCTGCGGGCTTTGCGGCGGGTCTTCGAAATGAGCGCTGGCTGTCGACTGCCGATGACTTTGGGAGCGGCCGCAAGAGGAATGATCCGGGGCGCTTCTCTTTTGAGCCTCGCGGCGAGCAAAGGAGGACTTTGATGCGGCGAGGCAACCGGCCCGACCCCTAGTCGGGACCCGGTGTGATTTATGAGATCGGGCGGTGAGCGCGCGCGGCGTCGGGGCTGCAGCGTGCGTCGGATGCCTTTGGGAGTACGCGGCGTCTTCGGCCCGGCTGCGGGAAGAAAGGCCGAGACGAGAAAGTTGCGCGGCCGTGTGTTGCCGTGGCGGTTGAGGGGGTCGGCGTTCTCGCGCTAATCGGGAGGTTGAGCGGCTAATAGTAGGTCGCTTTGAGCGTATTGTGTAAGGAGTAGGGGAAAACAAGCCAGCAGAGTTCGTGTCATATTCGCGACTCCAGCAAAACGGACGGTACCTAGCGAGAAAACACTGAACTAAACGGAACAGGTCCTTTCGTGATTTCTGCTCGTCCCTCGGGGCTTCCGCAATTACGTGCCATGTGGTTGGCGCAATGGAACAGTTGCCGCGCTTACTCTGTTGTTCCTGTCGTATCAGCGTGTTGCCCACGTCGCTCTGAACACAACTCTTCCGCGTGAAGCAGACATTGTGCCCTTATCAGCGTTCATCGGCACCGCAGTTCTTCCATCGCTTCCCCGAAGAAGGTCAAGCCCGCGGAACTTGCTTACGCTAACACACCGCCGCAAGTGTTAGTGAATAAAAATCGGGGCTGCTAAAACCCAAGCGGTGTTCGCTGAGCTGGCACATTGCACGGCACGACCTGCTTTATAGCGCCATTTTTGCCTCATTACTAAAAGAGGGCAAGAGAAAAAAAAAAAGGGAAATGGAAAGGAAAGGGAAAGGCTTTCCTCCTTGCTGATTATTTAGAAACGAGCGGAAGACCCGGATGAACGCCTCGGGCGCGTGTGTTGCTCCAAGTTCGCTTGTTTTCTTTGCGGTTACCTCAGTTTCTTTAATTCCAGATTTAATTAGAGCTAGCGCATTCAATGACGACAATTCCTATGGTCATCGGGGCACCATTCTTTGGTAATAAGCTGCACAAATAACAATCGAAAGTGAGGAATATTATCGGAGGGTATCTGTATCGCGCACGGGATCCGACAAGGCAACTGCGGCTGCAATGTCTTCAAACTTCATCGCTTTCCAAATGACCAAAACCTCCAGTGGCAGTGGGTTGCGCCCAGAGACCGAAAAAAAACCCTCTCCCCGACGCCATTTTCTCGAGTGTGCTCGGAACATTTTTTTTAATGGAGTGCGAACCCAACTTAATGCTGAACCTTCGGTGAACTGGGGTTCGCCCGACAGATGCGTGCCAGTTTTTTCGTGAGAAATGCTGTTTCAGCTTGTTACTTTTTGTAACTTAATTCATCTTAATTTTGATATTTTTCAGTGGCGACTTCGACTCGATTTTATCATCTGCAACGCCAAGTTGAAGGCTCATTTTCGCCGCCGGGTGTGGCTGGAAATTGTCGAAACGTTAATTACATCTCTTTTTCTGAATTGTGATCTCCTGCACCCTACCATAGAGCCGTGAATATATGTTGACCGTTATAGCGCGACTGGATTCTTCTTATTCTTGAAAATTAGTACATAATGTAGCAGGAAAGAAAACTTTGATTTCTATTGCTGAAACATGCTCATGCATCAATTTCGAATCGCTGAATCATTGATCAACTCGCTCCGGCAATGGGCCCATCTCGAATTTTCTGTTTTCAGTCCTCGACAAAGGACACTCGTCGACACTGGATCCTCCAATAAAACGTTAATAAACGTCTTTAAGCCGGATGGAGCTGCCTTCGATCGTTCCCAGCAATGTTCCTTTTTCCGCGCCCTTGTTCACATTATATTTCATTGTTTTGGACGACAAGAAATTCCAGACATACCCTCGGGGAGTACTGTATATAAAACGACAAAACTCCTCAAGGGCAATTCAATCGCTGTTAACGGGTACAATATTTTGAGTACTCGCCTCCGATCTCTATCGGTGGCGCGTTCAGTGCCGCACTTCTGGGCATCGCCGCACTGGCGGATGCCATCATGCGAGGCAACAAACGTTCCTAATGAGTTGATAAACGCCATGAGTACCTAACACTTTGAAGCACCCAAGCAGCAGACCCAACGCGGGAGCGGCGCCCCGAAGAGCACTTTCGCCAACGTTTCTAACCACTCAGAATGGCCGGGGAACCTGACGCTTCCTAGATGGTGCCACAGTATTCAATACGACCAACTCATGCTTGCAAACAAACCGGAGCGCCCCTAGCGGACGCCACCGGCGCCGCGCATGCGCGATGGAGTTAGTCGTCGCCCATAAACAAACCATTGAAAAACAATGTTGTCGGAGTCGGTGTGACTCCACGTGCTTTTTTTTCGAGTTGGAATGGTTGATTCCACGTCGCCCTAACAATGTCTGATTGCTTTAGCAGCCTCAGCGAAATTAACGAGGCTCGTTACGTCGCAAAACGTCGCGTGAATAATGTCACGTGCGGCGATTCATTCCGCGTGGACGCCGCAGAAAGGGCGCCATATAGCCTGATTCGGATGACGAGATTCTGCTCGATATTTTCAGTCGCGACGTCGCTCGGGCTGCAAAAGCTTCTGAGATGGTCAACGTCGATACTGAAAATCGCAAGCAGAATCGAACTGAGGGAATCAGGCATAACAAGTCGGTGATGGCCACTGGTAACAATGATCAACATCTCCTTGTATTTCCTGCTGACACGAAGGCTACTTACCCCAATCAACCTTCAAACTTAGACGTCTTTTGAGGCCCGCACTTACTTTTTATTGCAATTATCAAGTCAACGTTTATTCTACGAGCCTCAATCGTTTGAACCAGCAGACGACAACAAGAAGAAAAGTTTGAAAGAGCAGAAAACAGTTCGAACGATCAGGCGGCCGTTTGAACTTGAAGACGTACTGAACGCAGTCCGCAGGTGGTTCGTAAAACTTGGTGGTTTCCCGCATTCGTGTTGGAACAAAACAAATAAATCTGACGTCCATAAGTATCTGTAAAGTCAACCCAAAGTGCTCCCCGCACAAGCAGTCGTGGTCCGACGGCGTCTGGTATTTATTTTTCACGGCACCTATCAACGTTCTCAGATGAACCGAGCAGGTAGAAAACACGTGAAAGCTGACCTTCGAGCCTTTCTCGACTCTTTTGGTACAGCCCCAGTCGCGACGTCTTGACGAGAATTCAGGTTTTGTCCGCTTTCTTCCAAAACAATGCAGGAATGCACATCGCGCATGGTGACTTCCGCCCACATCTCAGACCGGAAGTGCGCCCGACGCGCCACCACCGCGCCGTGACGTAACAGACACTGATCTCTATTGTAGTAGGCTGGATCGCGGATCAGGAGCCCGTCGATGTCGCCACCGGTGGCCATCGCTTGACAGCAGGCAATACACGCAAGTCTATGTGAGAAACGCACAAAAGTAAGAATATTGAAGCGTGTACGCTGTGCTCAGAGGCGAGTATTTTATGGTGTGCTGCGATCCTTACGTCGGGTGTTTAGAGATCGAATCGGTATTTGTCAAACGTTCGAACGCCGATTAAAAAAAGTCAAACGTACCGGAGCACCTACACCTGAGCTGGCAAGCTTGCTCTCGTAGTGGAGTAAACAAAGGAACTTGTCGTCTATGAGACCGTCCTCTGGGAAGCCCAGAAGTTGATGACTGACAAAGAAGTTCCATCTTGACAGAGGCTTTCCGCGACTGAGCGAATTCCGTGTAGCAAAGCATTCGAGCTTGTCGTTTGCTAAACCCAACTCAACGCTCTTCTACCAAGCACACCAACTCAACGAAACCGCCACCGACTCCGCGGTGACTGTATAGTAACTCTCGCCTCACTGAGCTGCACTACAGCGGAGTCACTCTCGACCACAATATATTTATTTATAACAACCGCAAGGGCTGTCAGTTTTACTGTTTGTACGCAAGCTATTTGACGGGCTTGTCGAAAAGCAGCCAAAAAGTTTCAGTGCCGACAACAACTTAGAAATGGGGGAAACGGCACTTTTTCTCGTTTTTCCCATAGAGTCCCGTGCATTGGCTGGTGTCAATCAATGGCCGCCGGTGGCGACACTCGGCCCCAGCTGCCGAGGCCGCGGTCCGCGATCCATGCCTACTGCAATAGAGATCAGTGGTAACAGACAACGTTACTGGTAACAGAGCTGAGTTCATGTATAAACCGCTGGAGTCGCGAATACTAGACAAACACTGCGTGCGTTGTTGTCGCAGCCATATTGCTCGTATATCCTACTGAAGACAGGGTGTTCGCTGCAGATATGATGACAGAATTATCTTCGGACACGCGTGAAGCATTTTCAAAGCATATTTGGTTTACACGTACGTGTACACCCGCCGGCAATATGAAGGTGAACCCCTTATCTGGTTTCTTGCCTGTTTTACGGCTCCCTAAAGCTATATTAAATCTCAACGTCTCAAATGGTACGTGGCTTGGAGTTGGGGGTCTAAACTTTGCGTTCTAGCCCTCCTCTGGAACAGAGCTTGTTCCAAAACTTGCAGGAGCGTCAAAAACAAGAAGAGGGCTGTTCACCTTCATATCGCTCACGGGTGTACATATGCATGTGCTTTGAACACGTCTGCAGACAGTTTCTGTAGGACCCTTCTGGCAGGGCCTTCGTACGGATCGATGGATGCTAACCAGAGCCGTATACGTAGAGAGTTTGGTCAATGGGAGGCGCGGGCAGAGCCAGGGCGTGCACCACATTCGGAAAGCGGCCTTGGCATGCTCTCTTGACCAACCAGAAGCCGAAAAGAATCCCCTAGCGGTGGTAGCGAGAAACTGTTTTGGTCCAAGGTCTATGTTCGTAAGTGGTTTTAATAAGCGCGTAAGAGTGAAGTGTAGTAACTCTTCGTGGTTGAAAATAGGGTGCACGTGTTGTTTTGATCATGATCATGCAGAAAGATGTAAGAAACGAATGCGCCGCTCAGCTCTGTTTTGCTCGGACAGAGTGTGACCACTCGGACGGCAGATTCCCGGCCCTCGGCGCTTGGCGTACGGATTATGTCGATCGTTCCGCTAGTCGCACTCCTCCACCATAATTTTGGATGAGCGTGATTGAAACATCACGTGTACCATATTTTCAGTCATCGAGAGTTACTCTAATGCAGTTATCAGGTTTGTTTCTCGCGACCACCGCCAGGGTAATATTTCCGGATTCTGGTTGGTCACATTTGAATTTCTGAAGACGCCTTGGAACACGCCCAGCCCGCTTTCAGCCAATGGCGCCTCCTCATTTGTCTCCTATACTTCCCAACGAATGGCCAAACTCTCTACATTTACAGCTCTGATGCTAACGGCTGTACCCTTTATATCGGGCGGTGCTTGCGCCACCTAACCTAGCAGTTACAAGGAAGGCCTCAGACAGTGTTTGCAGATTGTCTTTCGTATGGCGTATATTAGCAGAGTGAGCGCGCCTTTAGAGTGTAAATAAACATCCCGAGTTTTATCAGCTTCGCCTGATGTCCGGGTTAGCTCCGCCTTCCTTTCACAACCGCTGTTCGCGACGTTAGATATATATATATTTAGATGAAAAAAGAAAAAGAAAACATAATTGGGATGAACCGTTCCTTCGTATTATGCGTGCGTCCTTTTTGTCGGGTGAGTAGTTATTTGCGGATGGCGCGCCAGTTGTCTTATCTTGTCCCAGATGTGCATGACCATAGCCTCGGCTATGGCGGGATGTTTTTCGATGTTTTCAAAAACGTCAAGGGGGGAACGTGACATGCAGACAGATCTCGCTCAAGGTGATCGACGCTCGTCTCTGGCGTTTATGGTAACTCTCGCCCGAACTTGCGGCAGATTAGATGGTCACGCAGAAACTAAATAGCTCCTAGCGAGCGGGCGTTCTCCCCCCTTCAGTCAGACCACGCTGAGAAGACGCGGATGATAACAGCAGTTTCTTTGCGCTGATGGGTTCCCTCCTGTCTTCTTCATATGGACGAGTCCTGACGTCAGCACTGGTACGAAGGAAAACCGTCGGGGTAGCGCTCCTCAGAAAACAAACCCTCGCTCGCTTGGAGCTATTTAGTTCCTGCGTGAGTGTACCTTATAATAAAATGAAAGGAACAAAATAACATGATTAGTACATTTTAATTGACGTCTCGTCTTCTTGCAACGGTTGATGTGCCTCTTCTGCGAATCTCTCGCGCCATCTATCGGAGAATCAGTAAGCGTTTGTGAGCCATGACCCGGGACAGGCTCCTAAGGAAACCTAACCAGCTTGTACCCTTGCTGCGAACGGAGCTGAACCAAAATCTCGGCATGCTGCAATTAAAACGCTGGACCACCTTCGATTACTGACTGCCAACACAACCCGGTACGCGCCATAAAAAAATAAAATAAGAAACGAATAAAGGCGGACAGCCGCGTTTGCTACCACTACTACGGAAGCGCGTTCGCAACTTCGGAAAAGGATCATGGTCTGGACGATGCTGCCATTGCCACTTTCAGGAAAACAAGGTCATATACGTGGGACGTAATTCAGATGTTACAAGTCCCGAAGAGAAAAACACTTCGTCCATTTAAACAATAATCTTTTTTCGCTTCTTCCTGCGTGTGGGAGAGTTATCGGCCGAACTCAAACTAATCCACAGCGCAGAATGAGAAAAACTTCTGTCAATGCTCCGCTTTTTTTTTTTTCCTGAATACCACAAACATGCCACAATTATTTTACTTTTTTTTAACGTGGGAAGCGAATTTTTTTTTTTTTTTTTCAGTCGTACGTTATTTTGCGACTTTGTTGGAAAAAAGGCTCCTTCGGTCGCCCCCCCCCCCCCCTCCCCCCTTTCCCCCAACAAGATTCTGGAAAACCTAGTGCACGGCATTCACGTTCCCGTCAACTGGCTTCGTGATAGGCAGGGTGGCCAGATGCGGCCGAGCGAATAAGCAAATAGTTGTCGCCAACCAAGCCCAAAAAAAGCGGCGTGACCTTCGTGAAGGAGCCCAAAACAAGCGGAAGTTCAATAAATGCACACATTATTGAAAATAGTTTAATAATAATAAAATGAGAAACAGAACTGGCTCAAATACGAAAGTGAACTCGCGCAAATACGAAGTTAGCGTGCCATGCCATTATCCGCCGTATAGTGACATGGCACGCTGAGTAACATGCTATTGAACCTGGGCAGGAGATCGAACTATAGGGGGCGCTTTATCGAGCTTGTCCCCACAGCGCGGTGTTTACTAACACAGCAAAACAAAGAAATTGAACTTCGCAGCAGGGTCTGGGTACGAGTAAAGCCCCTCGATGTGTTTACGTGTCTTGCAAGTAGCGTCAAATGCGCGAGTGCACGAGGCCCATGTCTCGAGCGGCCCTTGGAAGCAAATGGCGGTGCAGCACTGAAATGAGCGGCCCTTGGAAGCGAATGGCGGCGGAGCACGCGCTCGCTTCACGTGTCTCGCGCGTTTCCACAACAATGGTTGGCGGTACTTGTAAAAAAGGCCTTCATCAAGGGGCTTTAGGTACGAGCGCTTCGCTTTGACCAGTGCTTTGGACGCACGAGGAGCGGCCTTCGAATCGACATCTTCGATTTCTCTGATCAACAACAAACAATAAAATTAGGTTTGTTGTCCACACAGCTACAGCATGCCGCTAGTGGCGTGACTGTTCGATCTCCTCCCCAATAGAAAATATTCACTGGCGGCCATAGCTGTGCGCGCGACTGCCTAGCGTGTGCTGATGACGAGCTTCCACAGTTCTTTTGTAACGTGCATTCCGCACCCTCAAGATTGCCGGTCTTAGCAGCCTATTAATGTGAGCTCGTTCTGAGCATGCGCTCTAAACAGCCGCTACAAATATGGCGCCCAGTGAATACTCCCTATACTAGCAAGATGATTTGGTGGCGCCCTCGTATGTTTACCTCTCGTGACGTCATTACCTTGTGAACGACAAGTTCAATGGTGTTTGTAATGAGAATGGTGGAAGCTTGAAATCATAGCGCTCTGTAACCTACACTGCCAACACCATCAAAATTGAAGTTCTTCCATTCCCCTTATTTCTGTCGAAAGAAATCATTTGCCGACGTCATAGTCGGCATTCGGCCAATCGTGGAAGGCTGACCACAGTGGCGCTTTTGATCGTGCACGTTGCCAATAACATGCCAGCTTGAGCTCCAGTTTTGGTATCGTTCTTGGAGGCGACGACTTGGTGAAGCCCATGGTAGTCAAACGTGCACTGGAAAGTGGCCGAGAGTTCCTCACGTGTTTTTCTGTTGCCATGTGCTGAACGAGGTCGGCATGATGATTGCGAATCTCGCGCTTGCAGTACCTGCACGCTGTTTTTTTATCGTCTCCGGTGACTGGTCGTAGCCAGTCCTTAAGCTGTGTTTCCTTTTCCCACTCTTTACAATATCGTTTGCCATACCCCGACCACTTCGAAGCCATTTTGCGCAAAATGCAATGGCAACTAGACACGACGACCGCAACTACCGACTGGCAAGATTGGCAACCTGCCAAAAAATTTGTGAATGGATAATAATAGTTTTGTACTTAGTGACGGACGGTAGCTTGCGCCATCTAACCGCTGCGCCAGACGGTCATGCTGCTTTTCGCATTATTGACGACAAACGCGTTGTCAGTGAGCACGACGAGCACTAAAATAACAAAATTTGCGGCAAAGACGCGAATAAGCCCCAAAAACGCGACAAGCGGCTGGAAAGCTCTACCAGCGACTATGTGAAAAAAGAAGCCCAAATCCGCTTATAATAAGCGGAACTGGCCACCCTCGTGGTAGGCAACCTGCAATGCTGTTTGGTTTGGCGCTATCTAGCGACTAAAGCCAGACATATTGGGTATGCCTGGGAGTGGCGGCTGCATTGTTCGAAATTGAGCTTTTACTCTGGTAGCGCCGCTTAGTTTAGTGTTTGAAGCAAGAAATACTGGGCAGGCCAGGAAGCCGCGATCGCATACATGCCAGTACGGCAAAAATTACGTTCCTGGCGGGCCAATCGGAACGCGACTACATATCACCGGTGTGCGCTTTAACTGCGAAGAAGTGTCAAGCTTTTCGCTGCGTCATGCTCCAATATCTGTGCGTTGCGCTCACACAGTGTGGGACTTAACATTCAGCCTTTGCGAAGTTACAACGAGACAGCGTATAACCATGGGCTCTCACCCTGCTGGCGCCGCCTGGCTGTTGCCGGCTGGCTATTCTTGTGAATACTTTCGAGTCTTTTTCTTACGTTTTAGTTCCCCGCGTAATCGACCTTTTGCTTTACTCAAGCATCAAAGGGGAATGCAGGGATTGGTGTTCCACGCGCCGCACGTGATGGCGTCAGCAGTAGTAACTTTTCTAAAGCAAATGGCATCTTGCACGCGCGTTCGTCAACGCTTTATTTCGGTTATTTACTTCGAATCTTTTATACGGGGAAGGCGTGCGCGTGTGGCGCGTGGAACACCAATTCTCTTTGATGCTTGGGCAATATAGCGATAGGTCTATTTAGCTAGTTCATCCTTTAGTTCATCCCTGTTCCTCCCTTTTTATCTTCGAAACAAAAAATGCTTCATTATTTTTGTTTTGTTTAAATATCTGTTCTTTGTTTTACAGTAAGTTGGACCGTAACCACCGTTACGTCCCGATGGATCAAACAGCGTCGTCTCTGTAGGTTTTCTACCACCGTCCAAGCCCATCATGCGCAGAAGGAAAGCACAGGATCGCACCGCACGCATTCTGCGTGACTGGTTTAGCCGGGGATTCCAAACGCACTAAGGTTTCAAGGTCAGTTTTCATGTCTTTTCTGCCTGCTCGGTTCGTCGGAGAATGTTGATAGGTGCCGTGAAAAATAAAAACCAGACGCCGTCGGACCACGACTGCTTGTGCGGGAAGCACTTTGGGTTGAATTCACGAGTACTTGTAGTCGTCAGATTTTTTTTTTGTTTTGTCGAAACATGAACACGGGAAAACCGCCAAGCTGTACGGACCACCTGCGGACTACGTTCAGTGCGTCTTCAAGTTGAAACAGCCGCCTGATCGTTCGAACGGTCGTCTGCTCTTTCAAACGTTCCTGCTTATTGTCGTCTGTTCGTTCAAACGACTTTGGCCCGTAGACCAAACGTTGACCCGGAAATTGCGATAAAAAGTAAGTGCGGACCGAAAAAGACTCTTAAGCTTGAAGGTTGGTCGGGGTAAGTAGCATTGGTGTATACAGGAGATACAAGGAGAAGTTGTTCATTGTTACCAGTGGCCATCACCGACTTGTTATGCCTGATTCACTTGGTCCGATTCTGCTTGCGATTTTCAGTATCGATATCGACGTCGATCATCTCAGCTACGGTCCACGCTTTTGCAGCCCGGGTGACGTCGCGACTGAAAATAGTAAGCAGAATCTCCTCATCAGGCTTTTAACACCCATTATGCGGCGTCCACGCGGAGTGAATCGCCGCGCATCACATTATTCACGCGACGTTTTGCGGTGCAACGAGCCTCGTTAATTTCGCTGAGGCTACTAAAGTAATCAGCCAGTGCCAGGAAGACATGAAATCAACAATTCCAAAGCGAAAAAGAGCACGGGCATTCATACCAACGCCGGCAACATCGCATTTCAATGGTTTGTTTACGGGCGACGGCGAGCTTTTCGTCCACACTTCATGGCGCATGCGCGGCGCCGGTTGCGTCCGCTAGGGGTGCTCCGGTTTGTTTGTAAACATGAGTTGGTCTATAGACGCCTTGCACACGCGCCAGATTACAGCCACCATTGTTGAGCTTCTCTAGTCTTACCCAGATGCGGAGCTAGTGAAGCGGGCGTTGACGAGATTCCACAAAGGCCCACACCGTTAGCAAAAATAACACGCCCAGACGTGTAAACCGTTGTCCCATAGCGGACACGTCGAAACGTGTTCGTTTTACACGGAGCCATCTGTGTTTTTCGTCTACACATGAGTTGCTGTGTAAACTTAACACGCTACACCATGTCTGCCTTCCGCAAAACCGTTTCGAGCGTGTTCCTTATGAAGCATGGCGGCCAGCGGCCGAGAACAGGCGAGAGACGAGCCCAGCGAGCCGCGCGCCTTTCAGCCGAATTGAAAGCACACAGGGCGCGTTAGTTCTCGTTCGATGTCTTTTATACACAGTAAAGTCTCCAAGCGGCGGACGTAGCTACTTGCAAAGGTACAGTCGGGGACAAAAGTCTCCAGGACGTGCGAGCTGCGGCTGAAACGCATCGCTCTGCCATCTGCCGGCGGGTGGCCTGGTTTCGAGATCACACAAAAGCGCATGCGCGTCCTGCTCTGCCTGCCAACATGTGCGCTTTCCCGCTGTTTTGCGGCACAGTGCCTAACTCGGAATCGGGCGCGTGGTACCGCCTCGGAGATAGCGTTGATGGCTGACGAGCGTCTGCTACACATTCCGAAACTCGAGATACCGCCTGGGGCATTGCGCCGCAATTCGCCGTGTCAGCGCACCTTGTTTATAACCAGTTGAGCTTATCGCTCAGTTGAGATGCCGTGACTTCTTGCTTGATAGGTGCCATGTCAGTAAGCGCTATCTCCGAGGCGGTACCACGCGCCCGATTCCGAGTTAGGCGCCGCGCCGCAGAAGAGCGGGAAAGCGCACATGTTGGCAGGCACAGTAGGACTAGGGTGGCTAGAGAGTTGGGTGTGTCGAGCGCGCCGGCTCTCCCATGCATCGCCGCGGCCGGTTTGGAAAATCACCGTCAGGGGCGCTCTAATCAGCCTGTATGCTAGGCGCGCGCAGCTGGCGCAGGGATTTCCGTGCGGCAAGGCGGGTAGCGACGAGTTCACGCCCGCTTTCATCTGTCCTTTAGCGCTTGTGTGAGTTTATTTCAACCGTTCCTGCATGCCTGTCAGTCAGGTGACACGCGGAGACCATGGGCATTGCCCCGTCAACCTCCGGCGTAAAGAAAAACCAGAGAGCGAAGCACTGCTTCGTTCCAGGATGCATGACAGGCTACAGGTCTGCAAAAGAAAAACACACGTTGTTCATCGTCCCGAAGGGCCCAGTCCTCTTCTCTCAGTGGGACAGGAATATTTCGAGGGGATACACGCATCTTCAGGAAAACTCTGTGGTGTGCGCACTTCACTTCGACGAGCGGTACATCGAGCGATACTTCTCTTAAAGGAGCGATGCAACAATTTTTGTACTGTGCACAAATACCGCTTAAAACGGATTCCTAACGTTAATGACCTATGAAACACGCGTTCGTTTTTCACCCCACGCAATTGAAATGTCAGAAAAAAATTAAAGAAAAACGAGCAGCGTTCACCCTCTCAACTCGCAGCTAGAACAAGCGGCCACGTGATCTGGAGCCGATTATATGCCGCCAGTGTTGATCATAGCCACGCGCTGGGGTTGGCAAAGCACAGGACACGCGCTGAGTTCCAGACATTGTTATGGCTCGGCTGTTGTCGTCGTTGCAGCGATTGGACACGGGTCACAACCCGAATGCTTCTCGAGCTAGCAATTGTCAGGAGCCCACGTCGAGTGCCCACGCAATGCTCGGGTCCAATCTATGAACCGCATTCAGATATCGTCACTTGGGTGTACTGCGATCCCCGAGTTACGTCATCAAATTTTGCAAAGGAGAGATTGAATGAAAATGATTGCTTTTGTCCTTGAAATTACACCGCAACAAAGGAGTTTCTTGGCCTATGGCGTTGCGTGTGAGTATCCTTGAATCCCAGGTGTGCCAGTAAGCTCGTGTAGAGAGAAAAACATTCCAATTGAATATCGTTGCACAGCTCCTTTAAATATCGCTCGATCCGTTTGAGATATCGCTGTATGAGTGATGTTTTGGGGCTCGTAGCGTCCTGCTGAAGACGTCTGCGGCCAGTGTTAAGAAGTACTTTAAGTACATTGTATCTAAAATACAATGTACTTAAGTACATTGTATCTAAAGTACAATGTACTTAAGTACATTGTACTTAATGTACTACTTAAATTAGATTTGGGAAACTTGTAGTTTACTTGAAGTACATTCTCTGAGTATGTACTTGTACTTTAATTTAAAGGATTTTTCGTGCTACTTTCCGAGGGAAGTACAATTCCCGACTTCAAAGCACATCCCCTAAATTGGTTTTGTTCAATTTGTATCACGAAATGACGCTTTGTCAACTCCGAAGAAATACTGGGAGGGATATTCTACTCTCACCAGAAACGTGAGCAGACGACGCATCGCTCCGTTTGTTCTGGGGGCGGCGTTCCCGTAGCTTTTTAAACTCTCGCTACTTCTCGGTCGGTCAGCGCAAGCAAGGATATCAGGAGAGCAAAATTAATCATAATGTAGCACCTGAAACTGCATGTGGTGCGAAAAAAAAAATTTAATTTTCATGTCGAAGTAAAAGACAACAGAGGAGGGCGTCACAATGTTTTAAGACATTCTCTTCTGTCTTTTCCTTCTATTTGAAAGTTCCTTAATTTTTTTTCGCACCCAAATCTCAGGTGTCACGTTATGATTAATTATCACCAGCTCGCTTGCACACGTATTTTTTTTTTTTTATATAAAGGAGAGGACATTTTTTTATGAGAGCTATGGGGCTGACGTCATGCTCTGTCCTATTACATTTAAGTTTTAACCCCCTTGGGTGCAACAATCCAGTGCAAGGGGCGCCAAATTCAGAAGAGGGTCTTCTGAATTTGGCTCCATTCCTGAAAAAGAAAACTACTCTGTGGCTACTTGACTTTATCAAATATTCGCCGCTGTTTTTGAGGTCATGCACCCTTGATTAGCCCAGGGAAAAAGCACTATAGGGGAATGAAAGGTGATCATGAAAGATTGTGTTAAAATACTCGTACTTTACCTTGAAAGTACATTGTACTTATAGTACTTTACTTCAAGTACGTTCTTCCCAGTGTATTTAACACAAATTTACTTAAAGTACATCACGTCTCATTTACTTTGTACTTTAATTACTTGAAGTATCTTTTAGATGTATTTTACCCAACGCTGTCTGCAGCCTTATTTTCTGAAATCCGAATTTTGGTTCAGCATGCACTTTTCAACACGACTTTATGAAGCTCGCCTTTAGCGTCGTCAACAGGAAGGAGCGGGCGTCAGTGACAGATACGAGCCTAGGAATGTATGCATCCATAAACAACAATAATCCTGTGTAAAAGAGGTTGTGTAAAAGACGTAAATAAAATTTGGACTGTTTTTCGTCTTCAGCGGTGGTTTCCATTCGCAATCCCCGTTTTTAGAGTCTGGGTGAGAGAATTCACCAAAAAGCACCGGTATTGGTGAAATAAATAAACGCCGATAAACATCCGCCGATTTTTGTTATATATAAACACCCTATGATGTATAATATGTTACTTCGCTCAATCTCTTTTAAAATCGATTTTGTATTTCATTGCTAGTTTTCCACGTTACATAAACATGTAAAGTGCCAAAAATGCATTGTTTGCTTTGTGTCATGACAAATTTTCGCATTGTTTCTCGCCAGCCATGTCTGCTCTTGAATCACAGGGGAATTGCTCCAGAAGTATCCAGCGTTCTCACACATATTTTAATGTTAAAGTGCCTGCGCCGTTCAGCGTCGATTCATTTGATAAACGTGACACAGCGGCTTGCAACGCCAAATTTCGTCACGGCTGCTGATACCTCGACGGACGTTTCACGTATCTCGAAAACATAGTACACAAAAAAAAAAAAAAAAGAAATTGCCCCATTTTTTTTTTTATATTACCCCGAGAGCGTTGCGGTGAGAAGAGAACGACTTCAAGTGCGCATTTAGCTTCGTCGACGCTCCAAAATCGGGTCGACTATCGAATCCAGGTTTATCAGACTTTCATTATGCCACACCAATTAATTTTGTAAAAAAACGCAGCCGACAAGTGGCCGCGAAAAGGTCCGCACCCAGCGCATTTCGGCCCCAGCGCAGCCAAAACGCCGCTGACGCCGCGGTCGGATAGCATACAGGCCTACCGAGGCGCCTCCTGGTGACAGATTTCCCTTTCGGTGCCGCTCGCCGGCCGCCCCTCGACACACCCAACTCTCTAGCCACCATAGTAGGACGCGCATGCGCTTTTCTGTGATCTCGAAACCAGGCGACCCACCGGCAGATGGCAGAGCAATGCGTTTCAGACGCAGCTCGCGTGTCCTGGAGACTTTTGTCCCCGACTGTACGTACGTGTGTTGTCGGCGGTCGGCGGCGTCAATAGCTTCAACGAGCCGCTAGACAAAAAAAGAAAAAAACGAATGCCGAACTCACATGGATAAATAACTTGAGCAAACTATTTAGAATCGGGCGGTAACTTGCGCCACCTATCGAGATTTCTAGCAGCCTGTTTTTAAAAAAAAAAAAGACGAGTCTGTTAACACTGGGAACGACCACGGCCACACAGCAACCCTACATACAACGCAGGCAACACAGCACACAGCTACACGGCACCGACATATACACAAACACAACAACCGACACAACGCCCGACACTTCCTAATCGATATCCATTTCTCCCCGCGGCGCATATAAGCTTGACATGTGCGGGTGAGCTCCTTGGTCACTGACCATTACAGATTTATAGAAGAATACACAAAACACGGCGCAATGGACAGCCGTGTGTTAGAACTGTTTGAATTTAAAAAGTATGGAAACAAAATCTATAATGCTAGTCCGTTGCAATAAATAATGATATGTTAACAATAAATCTTAAACCGGTCATGAAAAAGTTCAAATTTTTGTTATTTTCTTGCTTGACCAGTGTTATGAGCAGTCCGACTAGCATGAATCAGATAGAAAAACAAATTATTGGGATTTTGTCATTACGTATACAATAACAAATGAAAATGATCCTTACGCAAAGCATTTTTTATATATTTTTGTGAAGGACATCCGGACATCCGCCCAACACTTCACTTCCGCTAGTTGCAGCAGTTGCAGCACGGGAGCAGACGCCTTCACTTTTGGGGCGTTTTGATGCAGTTTGTTGTCGTATGTCGTGTCGGTGTCGAGAAGAGCGGTGGGGCTTGGGAGTTTGTGACCGGTGTTATTCGTGAACACTGGTGTGGGGCGCTAATGCGTCTTTTTTTTATACTGCCACCACCCCGAACTTTGAAGATACACGGGCCCGTAGCAGTGTATTATGCTGAATCGCGAGCTCCTTCTCTGTTGACGTCGCTTTCCTGGTACCACTCGTGGATACTGCAAGCGTTTAAACAGTGTGCACCGTCTCGCCTACATCCCCGGTGACGTACTCGACCTGTTGAAACTTATTGCTTCCGTCATTTTAGAGTACGCAAGGCAGTTATCTCGTTGTTCTGGTTTCGGTTATAAAAGCAAGGCAAAACGCTCGTAGTTCCCGCCCTCAGTACACGTTGGACATCTTCCACACTTTGACACCGGATAACTGAATGAACGAGGATTTACATTCACTTCCGAGGTTACTCTCGCCGCTTCCTCACCGTTGAGCAGCAGGATGAGCTGGCGACAAGCCGCGGATGAAAGGCTGGAGCATCAACAGCCCAAGCGCACTCGGTGCCGATGCGGGCGACGCGGGTTTCTGTCAACCGGGAGGCCAGCACAAACCGTGACCATTCCAGCTCTTCGTCATGACACGGTGTTGCAGAGAGCAGGGTAAAATACAGCTACACGGATCACCGAAGCAAACGACTGCTATCTTAAATCTTGGCTTGTGATTGCGCCTTTGTAGTAGATCATCTTATTCGTTTTGCTGGAGAGACGCAAACGACGGGCGTAACAAAATCGCTTGCATATTCCGCATATCTCACAAAAGCATTTACCCTGTCACCTTGCGAAAAGCGCGAAACACGGAGTCCGCACCGTCCTAATCTTCCCGTTTTTTACCTGCTTTAGAGCAGTTTGTACCTGCTAGTAGATATGCCTACTGAAACTGAAACAGGGCAGTGCCGGAGAGAAAGAGACAAAGTTGAGAAAGCTTGCTCGCTCTCTAATTTCTCAACTCTCAAGTGATTGCACCATAATAAATGCACCAACGCGTCTTCCAAAATAAATAAAGAGCACTACGTTCACAACATAAAAAATGGTCTCAGTACATGCATCTGTGGGCAGGTAGGAAACCTTGCCCTTATTTATTCACGCCGCATGATTGCCGCAACAAACTCGTTGCAGGACCGAATCATACTCGAGCGGTGTGCGTCGCTATGCAAACGCAGTCCAACACGAAGCATAAAAAACGGCAGATTTAAGACAACAATCCGGAGTCCATTATTCAATTAAAACAACGTAATTTTGTTGAAAACGCCCGCTGCTTCTTACTCACGGTATGTGTCGGGATACTTCCACAGTTCGAAACGGAACGAGGGAAGATTTACTTTTAAAAACGCTCGCTGCGTCCTCCCGGACCAGCTGGACCGGATCAGCTGACGACGACGGGACTGTACCCGTTGAACCTCCACCACGCAACAAACAATTTGCGCTCCGTGTTAAAAGCGTGGTTCAAACAGACCCGGAATACAAAGCACCGCACCACACACGACGAATGTTTCAGCTCTTTTTCGCATCGCCGGGTTGCACCAAACAGAACGAGATCGCCGAAGTCAACGCCGCGCTGTCGTGAACCTTGGCTTGTGGTTGCGAACTCGTGGACCCTGTGACTCCCTTTGCTTTCAAAGCACACACGACGATTACGAATGCTACTTTCCGTCTTCCAGGAACATCACAGGGGCACTTCTCCGGTCACGTCTTCACTATGTGCTCGCAAACTCCGAAGCTCTATGCGAAGCTTCTCGCGTCCCGTCAAACCAAAACAGTAGCGACGCCATGCGTACTTGCCAGATTTTCTCCGGTCAAACAAAAACAACGAAAGCCAACCGGCGCTTGCTTCCAGCGTGCATCGGCGTTGCGCTTGCGCCGTAGCCAGATCGCCAGATCGCTTGCAGTTGAAGGTTGAAGCAAAAACGAAACCAACTGCAATGTCACGTGTTCACATCGAGGATACGCTTTTTATATCCATTTTAACTGTTTGGAACGAATAATTAGACCCATAACTTTATTTGTGGTGTCTAAGAAACTGTTATCAGGACCCCTAAACTAAATACAAACATGGGCGACATGAAGCGAGCCGCATTGCCATCGACCAGAACATGGCGGCGAGCCCGGTAAGTGTGGGTTTCGCCAACGTCCTGCGACATGGCGCAATTGCTTTTGGTGCATATCTGTCTCCGAGACATGTTTCTTTCCGCGGCATTTGTCTCGACGGTCCTTTCTAAGTGTGTCCCCAAGCATTCCGGTGCTTCGATAGCCGGCAATGCCGCGGTCGTCGCCGGGGGCGATGCGGGTTTTCGAGGTCGGCTACACGGTTATGCGTGTATGACCGAACCAAAACACGTTTTTTACAACCTCGCATGATTTTTGAACGAATTATCCGTTACTCATCGTGTAAATTTATGGTAATTTGTGTAAATGGCGTGTTTTTCACCCCAAATATTCGCCAAATACACGGGACTTGCTAACAGTGCATGCTGGGGCGAAAAACACAGTAGAATCTAAAGTGGCAATAACCGGTCCTGCTGTGGTCACGATGAACTAAAGTAAACGTAATAAGAGGAAACGAAATCTGAAGGTCGGTTATGGCGGCGCCCATGCACAGCTGCTGCAAAGCGTCTATAGGTTATTTATTTATTTATTTATTTACAATACTGAAATCCCTTTTGGGCTGTTTCACGAATGTACAACAATAAAACAACAGAATTAAAGAACCGAATATCAAGGATAGTCATCACAATACAATCATTTGAGTACAATTTCGGTTGAACAAGATCACTGATAGTCATGACCTAGTACGTATACGCGTACAAATCAAATAATAAACTTTCAAACTTATCGGCATTGTCGATCCTAACAAAGAAGTCGCCATCCAAACTACTTCACACCTCAATTGTTTTTACAAGGAAAGAGTACTTACGAAACTTCGAGATTTGGGAAATGCGGCTTGACTCCAAAATGATTATTAATTCTGGGTGACCTATACCAGGAAGGTGTAATCGCGTCTCCAGCTCGTGGCTTGTCCTCCCGCGACGGAAACGGGAAGCGCACTATCACTAGGGAGTTTTAGTATACCGTGTTTCCCGCTCCGCTAGCTAAAAAAGCCCGTGCGTCTACTTTCCCTCACAACGCTCGGAGAGCCAATCAGCGCAACTTACGGAGGCTGCTCAGCGAATGACGATGCCGAAACATATGCTTAGACCAAAAAACGCAGCCTGAGTTGTGACATTAAGCAATGCAAAACGTCACGCTTGCATTGCTCAATGTCACAACTCAGACCGCGGTTTTTGGTCTAAACATATGTTTTGGCATCGTCATTCGCTTAGCTGCCTCCGTAAGTTGCGGTGATTGGCTCTCCGAGTGTTGTGCGGGAAAGTAGACGCACAGGCTTTTTTTAGAGTGAGTGAGGTCCCCCGGTTTTGCTCAGCGGGCACGGCGGAACTATACTCGCGATCATGGCTCGCGAATTGTAATTTCTGGAATCAAAGAACACTCTTCACTGTCCCAATGTAGCGCTGCAGTCGGTATGGGATTTCACCTTATCAGAGAGATTTAGTATTGCGTTTAGAAGCAAGCGCAAGCGTTGTGCGTCTTCGTTATAAAGTTGCGTGCTCCACTCTGTCCATGCACGTCGTCGCCATGCTTCAATCCAAGAGTGCAGTTTTGGCCTCTCCGCACGCGCAGTGTGGAACACGCAACCCTAACGTAAACACACTTGCGTTCGCTCGCATACACAATACTAAAACTCACTGCTGTTTCACCGGTTTCCAACGCCAACGAAACGTGCTCCGGTTATCAGACGTGAAAGCGGGTAGGCGTTCTTCAGAAACTGGAAAGGTTAAGGTTGCCGAAATGACGGCGCAAAGAAATTAAAGAAACTAAATGCTCTGGCAAAATTGGTAGTAATAATAATAATAAAAAAGGACTGAATATATATATATATATATATATATATATATATATATATATATATTAGGGGGGGGGGAGCATTTGGTTCGTAAGAACGGGCGTTGACTCTGGTAGTATTGCCGATTGCCGAAAGTCGTTACTTTTATAGAACCATATGCTTTACCCACAGTTAATGTAATCTTCCATGTATATCTCAAATTAGCTAGAACATTTTCATTGATTTTAGACTATTTTTATTTGATAACTTGTTATTTAAAAATGCTGCAATTGACACAAGTGATGATAATTTGCACACCTTTGATTGCCATACTTGTTCGCACTCTTAAAATTAGATCACATGCAACAGATTATATTAGAGCCTGAAAAGCTACACATTAAAATAACTTAATTGTATTATTATTATTATTAATACAAATTTCGGCAGTGTAGGCAGGTATAATTTTGCTTTCTTTTTAGCATATAAAAAACTCTTACCTCGTTATCAAGATAGACAAACAGTCAAGCACTGGATGTAATATAATATCCTATACGTCCCGCGTTGCTTTAAAGAACACACACTTCTGCTCTCTAACTGAGATTCCGTCCCCTTTTTTCTTTGTTTTTTTTTTTAGTGAGAACGGCGTTTGTTAATTTATACGTTTTGTGAACATATTCTAAACTCATCACCCGTGGTATTATATATATTTTTTATTGATTCTGATATTCTTGTGGATGGAAATAATGTCAGAGCAATTAATCATTCCAAAACCCATTAAAAGGCCCGCAGTTTATTATTTCACCTGATAAATATCTGAGCGAGAAAAGGCAGCAAGAACGCAAATATCGACGCAGATTTTTTTCAAGAAACACAACATTCTATGTTAACTGTAAGGGACACTCAACTCTCCAAACTATTTTGAAGTGCCTGGGTTGGACACGTATGTAACAAATAAGATTCCTACGAGCAACTTCTCTGGCTCCATAATTACTCTGTGAGACACATCTTGAGTTATGAAAGAGTAATGAAACTAACACCGAAACCAAGAAATTAAACCAAAATAGAAGTTAGTTTCATTTTCGTTCCTGAATTAAAACGTGCCTTCTGGCGTAGATATTACGATAAACACCGTTTCCGTTTCTAGGAAAAAGATGTGACCTTCGCTCGTGGCACCCTAGCTTCATCGTATAAGCGGGAATAATTTGTGTCGCTCAATGAAGCCTCCGCCGAGTGGGCAGTACAGCATCCGGCTGGCGTACAAACTCTGTTTAAAATCGCGTCATTTTGGGAATTTCAAGCGCAGATGCGCAGATTTTGGTATGCCAGTTATCGTATATTACTATGCACAGAGTCCAATTGCGCTGTTATCTGCGTGCAAATAAAAAACAAATAGGGAAAACTGTGTCAGACTGGCTAGTCTCTCCGGCGAAAAGTGAATCCGGTGGCTGTACCTTTTTTACTATACAAAGTTCGTACGGGTGTAGGCCTTTAGCGACCATGAGTGGATGTCTGAAATAATAAATAAAAACGTGCTCTCCTGCCGCAATACACGCAGTAGTTGAGGGTAGTACTGCCGGCTGACTCAACTGCTATTTAAGTAACGAAAAAAAAAAAACATGTCACTTGATCATTTACCGAAGTACAACAGAGAGCTCCAGGCTGATTTTGGAGTAGCCATAACTATTCTAAGAACGGGAACCACTTCACAACGGCAGCCACGAGCGAGAGTTCGATATTCCGTACAGCCCGCCCATACAGCCCAAAGATGGAGAATGGCAACCTCCCGTTTTGTCGCCTGCTAGCGGAGTTGCGCGCGTGCCCTCTCTCTCGTTTTACCCCGCCGAACCCGCTAAATTTCCCGGATGTATGGAGAGGGCGCTGCTGTCGAACAAAATGGTGCCGCCCAGAGAGCGCTAAATGGCACGCATCTCCGACCCTCACCAAAACCGCCATTTCGAAAAACAAGTGGCGCCACCTATAGTAAATTGGAGTCGCGAATATAGTCACTCGAACAAATGTTAGAATTCCCATTTTAGAGTTGATAGAAAAGTTTTATTTAGCCTTCCAATTTTTCTCCGCTGACACAAAATTGACAGCCCAGTTTTTTTTTTTTTTTTATAGTTTTGTTATCGGTTCTTTGCGGCGACATTCTGAATAAAGGAATCCCTCGATATGGCGCTCTCGTGCTTGTTTTTCCCCCGACGTCGACCAATGACGGCGCGCGCTCGGCAGCCGCGTCATCGCGCACTCCCTGCACCTTCTCGGTGGTGCCCTTTCATTGGCGTGCTCCTCCTTGCGTTCCGATGCACCAAAGACGACTTTTGGTACACTCGCTGCCCGTATTGTCCAGTGTTGTACGGGTTCCTTTTAGGAGGAACGAAGGAACGCCGCCGTTCCATTTTGCATCCATGGAACTGGAAGGGGAACTCGTTACATTTTTACGTGAACGGAAAAAGGAACGGCGTTCCCTTTTCTTCGTACAGTGGGGTTATTTTTATTAATGCGAAAGCATTAACTGTCTCATGGAGCGAGCTGACGTCATTCGTTTGATGCTGGAAAACGGCTCCTAGCTTCCGCGATCCCAATAGGAGCGATTCGCCTTCGGTTCCATTGGCTGGTGCACGTCGACGGGGCTCCCATTGGCCGCTGCACCATGGCCTCCCAGATCCCGAAGGGCGCGCGCGCTAGTACGCAGCAGACGACAAAGGGAGCGGACGAGCGGCTTGCATGCTTTCGCATTCACAACTTACAAGAAATCGCTTGGGTGTACCTCGAGGTTTTTTTATTTCTAAGAGGGGAATTCTAAAGAAGTATAAAAAAATACATTTCCAAAGAGCAAATCTCGTTAAGTTTTTGTTACTCAGGGCTCATTTTGTAGGGTCCCCGCTTGGCAACAGCAGGGTGCAGGAGAGCTAGTTTTCAGTGCCCGAGACTGCGGTACAGAAGTCAAAACATTTATTCGAACGAAAAGACAGAAACATGGACGTCTCAAACTCAGCTACTTTCCTTGCTTCCACGAATCCTCATACACCCAGACATCTTAGGCCGACTGCAGCCATCACTGCACCCAGGGTCGCTAAACTCGTCAACAAAAATATTCTTTGTGTTATGACATAGTGGGGGGAGGAGCCGAAAGATTGCTGCTAAGTTTTCTTTTCTCACAAACCCGCAGACGTTTTTGACGTTTTTCGTTGAGGGGACGAAAAATCCCTACGCCTCCCTAGGCACCGAACAAAAGCAGCACTAGAGAGCGCGCGGAGACGACCGTGGCTCATACGTGTGACGTCACAACAAAGATTATCAGCTGCGACCGTCATGTTTGAGCAGGGGCGGATCCAGACCTCCATTTTAGGGGGGGGGGGGGGGGGGGTTCCTCGGTGTAAAACGGCCCGGGGGGGGGGGGGGGAGGGAGTGTTTATATTTTTTGTGGAGTTATCGTTTTTACTAAACTCTGATAACATAATATAGATCTTGAGAGCCTTTGTATCGGTTTACCTGTCGGAGATGAACTCTTTGAATTAAAAACTTTCGGGTAACCACGCTAGAGGTAAGTATCTAGAAAATTGTGGTGGCACTATCCTTTCTGAACACCATAACGCAAGGAATTTTGCAGTTCATAGGAAACGGGATTACTCCATTCGCGTGGCAGCGCGCTAGAAATCGAAAAAGAAGTTTAACTACTGGGAATGAATGTTTGGTGCTATAGCGGCTGTGACAATTGCAGACAGTGTAACTTGATGGCTCAGATATCCCCGGCGGGGCTACAACTTTTGGGCTCCGTTTGCTTGAATATTTATATATTCTCGTTACACCCGCAGAGCATGTACGGAGACTCGAGAGCCAACCTCTGCCAACTGTACGGAGGAAGCTCATGCAGCTAATGACAATGCGAAAAACGTTTGAATCTAAAACTCGGCTGTTCTTTGAAATTAAGCTTGGCATAGTAGTTAGAACTTCATGTTCAGTGCCAAATGCAGAACGTGGTTTTAAAACATACTTTTAATTGTCGCCGGTTGCTTCAATGGAGCGAGTACGTTGCAAACAAGCGACAAAAATGGCCCGGCGGCTTCGACGCTGCTCGCGGCGTCAAAACACTGTTGACGCAGCGAGCGAAACGAACGCTGCCAGGCAAGTTCGTCGGTTGTTCGCCGTATACTTGGAATGTCCAGAGCGCAGCACATGCGGCATTGCCATCCCAAACCCGTGTTTTCACGTGTTCTGGATGAAACTCGAGAGAACGAAAGCGAATAATTGTTGAATATTTTTGAAAGCATGTTGCAGTTCGGCAACTATAACTTTTAAACTTAGACAAGACCTTAAACCAGGGAGACAAGGGGTAGCGGGCGCCTTTCCTAAAATATGTCCCGCCACCCTAAGTTGAAATGGCATTGTATACAAATAAATGCCTACGGCGTCGGCTTGAGGACCCCGTGAAAGCAGCCTCCAGCCTTTAGAGTGCTCGTACCGTTTATCTTTCTTCTATTAGCTTCACGCCACGAGAAGTCGAACCGCAGGCAGTATGAAGCCCAATAGAGGAAACATCTCCCCCTTCTGTCGCTCGTCGGCTTCTTTCTGTATTCCGCCCTGCGGCGCTGGTCCTCAGTGAGGAATGGAGGCGAGGACGAGAGCGGGCTTATGTTTAAGCCAAAGTCGTGGGGAAGTCCGGAGCGTAGAAGAAGCTCAGACCCAGACTTCACTGTACCCAGAGCACTTGCTTCCTCTCTCAGTTCAGAAGAAAAGCAATTGGTCACCTGGTTGTACAAGCTGCATCCCCCCCCCCCCTCCCCCCCCCCGTGGAACGTCTCCTCCTGCTACGTAATCATGTCGTATTACACCTGAGACTGCGGTGGAAGAAATCGGAAGAACATTCAGTGGAAGGAACAGACACAGAGACGTTCTCTGTGTCTGTTCCTTCTACTGAAAGTCCTTTGGATTTCTTCCACCGCAGTCTCAGGTGTAATACGACATGACCAGCTCGCCTGCACACTCACTGTCTCCTGGTACGTCCCCTCCGCACTTCCCTTGGCAATGAGCACACCGTGCCAATAAGATACCTTTAGTGAGCCCGTGGGCGACAACATCTCAAAGCAAGCCAAAAAAGACATGCCAAAAGACAAGCCCAGAACCACGAAGAAACCATCAAACGAAAAGTGATGAAAAGGCGGCCGCTCGAGAGGAAGGATAATCCGCTGTGTATAGGATCGTACCCTTGAGGAAGGCTGCTTGGCGTCTGCGTTTGGGAGCTTTCAGGGCACAAATTTTTCGCAGACAACCTCCAAAGAGAAAAGGGGAGACACAGAGAGAGAGAGAGAGAGAGAGAGAGAGAGAGAAAGGGGACTAGATAGGTTGAAGGTATCTTCCCCCCGTGCTCGATGTGCTGGCCTTGTTTGGAAGTGTGCCTGCAGTTATGGTGGCTAGATAAACTGCAGTCGAGGACCCTGATATCTGGTGCGCCTTCCCACTGTCTCTCCATTTCGAAACTCCTGGCGCCGTCCCTGTCGGGAAGACGTACCGTGACCTTGACGGAGATAAACCCCTCTTTGGAAGCACCCAGAAGGCGCGTCCACTCACCGCTGTTTTAATCTTTTGTCCCTCGCGTCGATTGCTTACGTTTTTTCTTCGAGCTGACGAAGAACCCCGGGGGGGGGGGGGGGGGGGGGTTGCCTGGCGAGGCGTTTGGGGGGGGGGGGGGGGGGCGATCGCCCCCACCGCCCCCCCCCCCCTTGGATCCGCCACTGTGTTTGAGGGTCTCTAAAAAGCACGATGGATGCTTGGGAATTGCATTTTAAAATCAACAACGTCGAAGTTGATAGTCTGGTATCGTTCTTATTTCCGCCGATAAAGCAGAATTTACTAAAAAGCGTCCCTGCCGTTCTTTTGATTTATCTCGGCCTTTCGAATCTGGCCAAAGTGTAGCCCGACGTGGCTAGGTCACAACCAGCCGACTACCGTTGTCCACTTTCGGGCGAATTTCGCCTCCGGGCAGTTGTCCCTTCATCGGCGGAATAAAATCATTTTATGGTAGACATTCGAAGATCAGTCAGTTTGGGATTGAGTATGTTTATCAACGGAAATAAGGAAATAAAAGTAATGTCAGGTTGTCAATATTGGCGGTGATGCTTCAAGAACGCAAGGACACTAAATTTGACATCGTCGATTTGAACACGCACTATCAAATTGTCGTTCACAACTGATAATCCTGACTCCATCGTCAAAAGTATCAACTATAAAATTACGTCACTGAACGCGCCCGCACACTATATACGTGCTGGCACGAGTCTTTCGCTTGAAAGTCTGTCATGGCCACTCTTGAGTTCATGGAACGCGAGCCGTTTTAATTCCAGAATCTCTTGAACCGTTATTTCGAAAATTGCAGGCTGTGCTGTTCCTCGTCATTGCTCATTTGAACACCTCTAAGCAGGGTCATCGAAACAGGAGGATGGGGAGGGTGGGTGGATTTAGCCCCCCTCCCTCCCCCAGTTGCGTCGAAAGGGGCCAAGGGGCATAAGGGTGGAAAGGTGGGGGGGGGGGGGGGGGGGGGGGGGGGGTATCTCCCCAGCCCCGAACCACCATAGCATTTCAGAGAGTTATAATAAAATATTAGGGGAAAGGGAATATCCCCCTTCATCACCACCGTCACCTCCTCTCTCTCTCTCCCGAACAATTTCTATTTGTGTGTGTGTGTGTGTGTGTGTGTGTGTGTGTGTGTGTGTGTGTGTGTGTGTGTGTGTGTGTGTGTGTGTGTGTGTGTGTGTGTCGTACCTTAATTCTTTCTTTAGTCGGCGTAACCGGCCCGCTAAATTTAGCGCGAAATCGACGTCACATGACCTCAGCACCAATTCAACTCCCAGCTACGTGACTTCAACGCCAATTCACTCCTCCGCTAGATTGTCATGTGATGTCCTTTTCCCTGCTAAATTTAGCGGAGAAACTGAATGGGAGCAGGAGAGGAGGAGAGCAAGAGGGGAGGAGGAGGGGCATACCCTCCTCTCCGTGCCCTCCCTTATTCCTCCTCAAGAGTTGAGCTCTAATTTCGCATTACAAAGATTTGTAAACGTCTTTAATTTTTTTTTTATTTCCCTTTCTTCGTTTTTTTTGTTTTTTTTTTTTGTTATCCCCCGTTTCCCCTCATCTCTCAGACATTACCGACGTCTCTACACAAACCGCCTGTGGGTGACTCCGGTGGCGTTGTTGACAGTGGCGGAAGATGAGCTCTATAAAGCCGCCCGCGTACACCGCGCACGGCTCCACAACATCACAAAGTTCAATCTTCGCCTCGATTCCGAAGCGAAGTTTTTGGCCTCAAATAACTCCTTCCCAAAGTTGTGAAACGTCACTTTGTCGTCACCAATAACTTCCACAAACGGCGATTTTGCGACGAGAAAGTTCAGAGTATTTACCGGCCCCCTAGGTACAACCTACGCATTATTGACTCTAACGCGGCGTAGGGATGTAGGGACACTCGGGCGAGAAGTCATAGCCGTTCAATCGGCTGGCACCACGGTGTTGCTCGCACGCGCTTCGATGGAGCTCGCTACGACTTTGTGTTTTACATTCTCTCTGGAATTTGAGCACCGAGAGAGCTTGGATGATTGGCACCTCGCTCGGCTTGACGTCAGCGTCGCAAGAGTCCAATTAGCGCGTTCCGCAACTTTCGGACACAAAGTTGTGCTCGACGAGTTTAGCTACCCAGATATCAAACGCACCCTTGTATTCCAAACATTGACCAAATGCACAAGAATTAACCTTCTGTCCCTCTCCTATTCTCCCACCTTCAAACTAAACAACGAATCCGTCCTTCACGAAGAAATACTTGTAGACTGACCTTCCAAAAGCCCTTCTTCTCCACTTGCTCGTCTTGCGGACAGCAACATCGAGAGGCAACTGTCGTTAAGTTCGAACACGAGACTTCGTTAGATTGAAACGTGTGAGGTTGTTGTAAAACGATCGTGCAATGTGTGCTAACAGTACTTTGGCTTCTCTGCATAGCCCACCACAAATATGAATATGGCAAAACGCTGAGGGTTTTAAAAGTGAATATATCAACAAATGAAGGCCTTGCTTCCGTTTGTTTGTTCTCCTGGTATCCTTCCATCACGCTATTCAAATTCGTGTGTTGCGATTTAATGGGAGAGATGAAAAAAATACAAATGTAACGTATATGTAACGATACGTTCCATTTTTTTTTAACTGTAACGGGAGCGAGTTCCTTTCTCGTAGATGGAACTTGTAACGGGAACGCGTTCCAAAAATCAAGAGGAACGAGGAACGAGCTTCCCTTCCTCTTATTGAGGAACGTCACTGGTATTGTCCCTTTTCCTAATTTCCAGTAATAACGCAAGAAGCGCCCTCGTCGGTTAAGGCCGTTGGGGTAAATAAAAGCACGTGGGCGCATTTGGCGGGTAAACAAAGGCACGAGGTGCGCTAGAAGGACGGACTTGCACTTGCATAAACCTTTCCGTTTCTTATCCCGCGGGCAATAAGTCACTGGGCTGTGGACGGATGGCGTCTGATTCTCTGCAAAAAAGACTGCATGCGCGTGCTCGAAAAGCATCCCAGTAGACAAGTACGACGGCAAACACCCCAGACAGTGTCTGCACTGTCTGCGGCGGGGGGGGGGGGGGGGGGTGGCCCATTTCCAGACCGTCCTTTTGCATGACTTCTTATATAGCAGCGTGGCCGCGGTTGAGGAACACAGAGTGCTGACCGCCTTGCTCGGCCGACCACTGCGGTCCGAAGGGACCGCCGATGCGAGCTCTAATTCCAGCGGCAGGGGCGGCTCAGCGTCCGCGGCTCTGGCGCCCAATCACGGCTGGGACGCCGCCTCGCAGTTGCCCTTTCTTTGGCGCTCGCTACGAGGCAGCGACTGCGGGTTCGGGGCCCGGGGCGGAGACCCGGGGTCCTCCTCCGGGTCCGTCTCGCGCAAGCGCCGTGCCAACGTCGCCGGCCTGTCGCCGCGAGGCACCCGTAGCCAGAGGAGCTTCGGCGCTCTTGGCGTCGACTCGGTGTGCCGGGACTGTGCGCGTCTCGGATGGCGACTCCGGAGAACCTAGCATGGAATACGCTGTAGTTGCCATAACAGCCGCTGCAAGAACGGTGGCGCTTCGAACGACGGGAGGAGGGGATGTGGGCAGTGGTGGGAGAGGGCCCGGGTGGCATTGGTTTCGGGGTGGTGGGAAGGGGGGGGGGGGGGGGGGGGCGGGAGGAGGGGTACTGTTTGTGGAAGCAGCGTCCATGGGCACTTCCGTAACTGAGCTACGTTGCTTCGTCGTTTGCTTTTACGGCTTGGAATAACAACAGGCCGTTAACTTTGCTGAACGTTTTTAGTAAGTTGTGAGCAGTATACAGATAACCGATGTTTTGTATGGATGCTGTGATAAGTTCTTCGTAACTCCGGTTTCCAGTAACGCTCGGCGAGTTTGTAGTGGAAACCATATGTACATTTTTACTAATTAAAAGTGAATTACCCGATTTTAGTGAATTGTCCTACATTATTGTTGCGATTAGCCCCCTCTTATATATCGCCCTGGCCGTACAACTCCCCCACAGAGACCGCGTTAGTGTAAATAAATATCTTTGAACTAAAATCAAACCTCTACAAAAGTTTGTCTTACGATTCTTTTTTTAATAAATAAAGACGTTTACACATCTCCGTATTGCGAAAGAACAGCGCAGCTCTTGAGGAGGAGCAGGGCAAGGTATGCCCCTCGTCGGCGCCCGTTTCCCTCCCCTCCTCCTCCTCCTCCTCCTCCTCCATCACCTCCTCTCCTCCTGCCGCTGAATTTGTTCATGGGTGACGTGACACAAAGTTGTGACGTCATTTTCCCCGCTAAATTTAGCGGGAAACTGAATTGGTGGAGGTCACGTGATGTCAATTTCTTCGTTAAATTTAGTGGCGAAACTTAACCAGCGAAATTTGGCAGAAAATTTTTTCAGCTAAATTTAGAGGGAAGATTTTCCCGCTAACTTTAGCGGCGAAACGCCCCATAAAGCAACGCGCGAGATCACAACGACGCTGACGGCGAAGCCGCTCAACCCGGAAACGGGCGCCAAAGAGCTGCGCTCTAAAAGGAAAGTCGTGAAAGCTACTCATTCGGTTTGTACGAGTGACTCGTACGGTCAGGGTGACATATTAGCTGGGGTTAATCGTCACATTAATTCGACCAATTTACTAAAGCCTATTAATTAACTTTATTTTAATTAGTAAAAACCACAAGCTTTTTATTAGAAACTTGGTGAGCGCTCTTTGAAAACCGCGAAATTCGACAACTAGGGAAACATACGGTGCGCATGCTTCGCTTTTCTGAGTCCAGGAAATGCATGCGACTTGAAAGCGTCCGCGCAGTTTTTCCGTTTCTTATCGTCCGCGTCTTCGCACCCCCAATCTTGCACCCCAAAGTTATCGCTCCGGTTACACGAGTGACAACTTGAGGGCGCCACCGCACTTCTCACGCGTTCCAAGCCGCTCCGTAATTTACTAAGTCGGAGGCTTCCGATGACGCTCAGCGAGTTTCTAATCGGAACCACACGTTTATCTTCACTCATTAAAAAAGGGAATGACCCTATGTCTCGCCACGATTAGCCCCCTAGATTATGTTCTCCCGGCCCACACCTGCGCACAGCGCATTATATACATCCTTCACGGTTATTTTATTAATCTGCAAAACCCAGAAGAAAAAAAAAATAAGAAAAAAAGAGACACCCTGTATAAGTAGTGTTTTTTGAAGATCCAAAATTAAGAAGAAAAGAAAGTACTTGCCTAGTTTTCTTAGCCTTCGGGCTAGGTGGGGACCCTTGGGCTACTAGAAAAGAGGCAATATTGGCTAGTTAGCTATTTAACTAAAACGTTCTAGTTGACTTTCTTTTTTATTTTAATTTTAGTGTCTAGCCGATACCAATCGATGCCACGTTTGCCTTTCGCAGGCCAGCTATCATCCTTTGAGGTCGAAGACAAACAAAAGCACGTTATACACAGAGAAGATGAAATTGGTCAAAGTTTCCAGAATATTTTCAAAAGGGTCTATATACCCCGACCCCTGCCCGCTTTGATCCGGATGAGGATCGCGTGCGGTCGTGTATCACTACTGCCTGATACACGAGACAAGCAGTGGCATACTGCACTGGCTTAATTTCTCATCTACAGCTGAGACACCAAAGCCCCATTGGGGTTGATTAACTTCCCGCTGTCTAAACAAACACACAAGTGACACAACGCAGTAACTGTTTTACCGTGGAGAAAGGGCAAACAGCTACGGCGGCGCGGTTCCCGCGGTTTGCCCAAAACTGACGTCCCCCCAACCCCGGGCTTAAACCCCGGCCCAAACCTCCGGCCATTCGTGGCGGCGCCCGACAACGACGACGACGTCGTGGCGACCCCGCGCATTCCTCCAGACTCGAGGAACGGTGGTCGCGCTTTGAAATTGCCCTTCCCGGAGAGCGCGAGGCATGGCTGCCGCTGCCTCTGCTGCTTCTGCTGCCGTTGAAAGGAAAGCTGCCGGGGAACCAAATGGTTCCCGGGATCATTATCAAGTATTGAAGGCGCCGACGCTGCTGCTGTCCTGCGCCGGCCCAAGATTAATCGTCTCCGGGACCGATCACGAGAAACTCCGCTGCCTCGCGCTTTCTGCCGACGCTCCGCGTGGTTTTCTTCGTCGTCGTCGTCTTTGCGGCTGGACCCATCTTTGCTTCCGTCGGCGGCTTCTAAGATGATGCGGCCGAGGGAAGCGAACCCAGAAATGGGATTATGCGGCGGCGGGGGCCACGACCGCGTCCATGTATGGTCGCGAAGCAATGAGGCGGATTTGAGGTCTCGAATCCCGTCTGATCGCGTGGAAAGCGTTGCAGATCCGGCAGGTTTCTGTCCTTGTTTCGGCTGTCTTGCTGAGACTAAAGTCACTCGATTAACGCTTTGCTATCTAGCGAAAGCGATTGGTGTACCAGCGCTCCTTTTCCGGTTAGGAAGAACATGGCAGACTTGACTCGAGCTCACTCTCGAATAACGTTCCTTGTAGTTCGGAAAGTCGGAAACCTACCCGCGTTTAGCGTTATTCTGTCAGAATTGTCACGTGGCATGACCCGCCGGGGTAACTTGGAAGATTTCGAACACAGTCCTGGTGGACAAGTGAGGAAGAACATGGCGGACCTCGCTGTAGCGAGGACAGGAGTGAGGGGAAGAGGGCGGAGGAGGAGAGCTTATCGCTACCTGGCATCTGCCTAGCATACTGTTCATAGGGACGTCAGCTGAGACAAGAGGCGTAAAATTAGACACTCTCATACTCCTGCCACACGGCAAAATTTAATGTAGTTTCCATCGAATAAATTTCTTCTACAATCGAAGCGCCGATCCTAGCTGCCAGATGCCACGCGTAGCATCCTGGGAACCGGTTGGCCACTAAGCTTTGGTTTCGATTTTCTAACCTGACTTCGCGACATCCTATGCACGACCAAATACAGTGCCTCAGTTTTTGAATGTGCGACTTTCTTTAAATGTATAATACTACAGGTGTTGCTTACCAATACGGATGAAACTCTGGACCATGATTTTTCGGGCTCTCGACAATGTGCGCAGGTAAACACAGGACGACGATGGCACATGGAAGAAGTACTCTAGGCCAGTCATCCTGTTCCATTGTCTTCTAACGGTCCTAGTTTTCTTAAATTGTCCGTGATCCGGGAGGGTCATGCCGTACTCTGGAGTGGCCGCCAGAAAGGTATGGGATGCGGCCCGGTCGTACTCCCACTCCTCGCTAAAGCGCGAAACACATGTACGACGAAACCTTCCGATCCGACGTGCGGACTGCCGGAATGACCTTTGGGGGAGAGGGTGTTCGTAGCATCGGAGAGCGTTGAAAACCCTCGCCTCCGACCGTCGTATTGCGCGGTCGGACGTCGGGTCGAACGGTTTCGTCGTACATGTGTTTCGCGCTTAAAGCGCGAAACACATGTACGACGAAACCTTCCGATCCGACGTGCGGACTGCCGGAATGACCTTGGGGGGAGAGGGTTTTCTTAGCATCGGAGAGCGTTGAAAACCTTCGCCTCCGACCGTCGTATTGCGCGGTCGGACGTCGGATCGGACGTCGGATCGGACGGAGCCTGCAGGCCCGTACGGCCGCTGGAGGCGCGGGTTTCAACGCGGGCTTTCACGAAGATGAATGGGCGGAGTGCTTGCAAACGCGCCGACTTTATTTTCATGCATTGCTGAGATGCGCTATTTCGTCAACGGGGCAATCGAAGCCATGCCATTTCTCCACAGCCCACCACGGGTCCCAAAATAATTGTGTTCTATGTACATGTTTAGACAGCCGGAAGTTACTCAGCCTCCATGGGCGGCTTGTCTCCCAGCTGCAGATGAGAAATTTAGACAGTGCAGTACGACCGCTTGCCGGTCTTTAACGTACACCACGCAGTAGTGATGCGCGGCCGCACGCGGTTCATATCAAGAGCTAATGACGTTTTAGCGACCAGCGGTCGTTTGAGCGAATTTACTTTTTAGAAGATGGCAAAAGCGCGTGTCCCCAAGAGTCGAGCTATCTACACGGCTGGCATCATGCGCCCTCTCTAAATATTCTACACTCCTTAACCATTCTGGCTGAATGGGATTTTTTTTTTTTTTTTTTTTCGGGGAGGGGGTGGATTGGGGACGATGACGTATATACGGTGTATGCGCTTCGCGAAGGCACCAAGCGGAGGGTGATCAAGACTTGAGGAGTTCTAAGCCGCGGTAAAGCTTCTAAGATATCATACAAATGACAGCGCTTGGTCCGCCCAGTTTCTTTGGCTCCTCCTCCGTTTCTATCTCTATTTTTCGCGGTATTTGTTTAAGAAACAAAAGATCGTCTGCAAACGTTGTCTCAGGCGTGTTTCTTCTTGTCAGATAGTTAATCGAAAAAGTGCCTGCAGACGTGTTCGAAGCATTCACATGTATACTATAGAGTAAACATGCTTCGAAAGTACTTGAGGCGTGTCCGCAGACGCCATCTAACGTGCAGCGTGCACCGCATCTTTTCTATGATGTTCGAGGAGCGCGACTGCGGCGTTAGAGCATGCCTTCATGTCGCACATGAGGGCAACATGTTGCCCCGCTGACTTTGTTCCGCTCCGTGTACAGTGCGACACCGTGCTGCTTTCTGTCGTGGTTCTTTTTACAACCCAACGCTGTTTGCGAGGCTTTTCAGGCTCGCAAAAACAAATTCCAAACGCACCTCTATTTTGACTATTTCTGGTAGTTTTGACCATTAAAATAATTATTGAACGCATATGCATTTGGTATGCAGACAAACTGGCAGCTGTAGAGGTTCGCAAAACGTTTAGGTGAGCATCGCTAAAAACGAAACTACGGTGACAGCGATGTCGTATTTTGTATCTTTCATCTGCACCGTGCAAGAAATGTGCTGTGCCTGACCTTAGTGTCCATAATTAAAGTTTCGTGTGTTTCGGTTTAGACCACTAAACCCCTCGAAATTTAACCCCGGAACCGGTCTTGCCAAAATCGTGGAAAAAAAAAACGAAAACAATTCCGAATGCTTGGATTTAGTAAACCCCAAACTTCGCAGCAAGAAAATTTTACCTACAGTTTGATTATGCGCTGACCAAGAGAACGGAACCCGCACTGTACTGTTTATGAGGTTGCTTCTTTCCTCGGGAACCACACTCCTCATCTTCTTTCCTTCTCTTATCAGTACGGGAACGCCTTCCACTATGCGAGACAAAACGTGGATGGTATTAACACACTTATAATTACAAAGCAAAAAAGAAAGAAAAAGAAAAACATGCCGAAGACGTTTAAAGGGGAACTCCGCCGATTTTTCGAGCTACTTAATCCGAAGGCATAATCTGAATGCGGATGGCTTCCTGATTCCGAAATGCTATCTCGTTCTCCCAGATTCACTCTAGTTAATTAAAAAAAGTGATATTTTGTTTGCTCTCGAAACCGAAACATCGTTGTCCCTAGTTTTTCCCCAGTTTTCCCCGCCGCCCAAGAGTGACGTCACCGGTGGGCAGCGAGGCTCGCGGCCGGCAATCGGGTGCGCTCGCGGCCGCCTTTCTCGCGTCTAACAGCGAGAAAACCTGGGCGTTCGTGCTATTTGAAGTTGATAATTATCTATATTTGCACAAAGTATGACCTTGGCCTACGTGATAAACGATAAAAAAAAAGGAGCGGGAGAATTGGATTTTTTGATAAAACCGTTTCTGCAACTCGGTATACGCTCAAGCCGCGGCTCGCTAGTTTCGTGATATCGCTAGCAATTTTTTTTCTCTTTTTATTATAAAATAGCTGGCGAAGAAAGGTCGAAGAGTCACGCAGTAAATGTTTTGACAAATTGCCAGAGCGCCTCGGAAAATGCTCGAAATGTGGGTACAGATGCCCGACACGCTCATAAAACCTGAGGGAATGTGCCGTTTGTTTTAGATTTTCTTTAGAAAAGAAGTGTTGCAGGCTCCATCACGTGTAGCAACTCTTGTGGCATGAATATGCTCCGTGGTGGTTAAGTAATTTAGCAAAAGATCTATAGACCATTTCTGAAAAGCGCTTTTGTCGATGCCATTTTCAGCGTTCTTGCGTGTGGCGCGTATAATAGAGAGTTTTAGAATAGCCTAAAGACCCTTGCGTCAGCACTCCGTACAACGCACGCTAGCTGTCGACGTAACGTTACGAAGCGCGTTGAACGCGCACTTTTAATATAGCGGAAGACAAACGCATACCTAATGATACGTAAAGACTTGCAGCGCCATCTAGATGTGCTCGCCTGCGAACTGCTTCAAACACCCCAAGGCGGGTATTCGGTCAAGCCAATTTAACACCGCGAATCTCCTCGCTTTGCTACGAAGTGCGTGAATTTCTTTCCAGTTGCCTGTTGTGAACGTGCTTTGTCTTTTATTTTTAGGGTTAGTCATACCAAGGTGGTATGACTAAACTTCTGATCCGAATGTTTTTTGTAGCTTTCAAAGCCATCCTGCTAACGTCACCAGATAACAAGACGCTACCTGAAATCAAGGCTTTTTTTGCTTTTGAACACTTAATATCGTAAAATTGGCTTTAAGTCAATAGAAAACAAGGTCCCATGTAATGCAAGATATATATATAAGGCAGCAACAATATTTCCATTGAATGCAAGGGGGTTAAGATCACGAGTATCTGACTTCCGTCAGTTGGCACTCAAGTATAAATATCCGATCATAGTGATATGTGAATCAGCAAAGTTACCCTGGAATCTACGACTGTCAGGTTACGAAAAATTTGATTCATCGCGTACTGCTGGGGAAAGCCGAGTCACGGTATTCATCCGTCGGGACCTCACGTACATGTCATTCCACCTCACGAGGACGAGTACGTGTGTGCTACAATTTCTGACGATAAGCTCTCGTTCACAATAATTGCAATGTATATACCACCCAAATCGAAATTTGTGAGACAACGCTTAGAAAACATTCGAAATACGGTTCCCCCACCTCACATCATAATTTATCACTGGCGATTTTAATGTGCATCCCCATCTGTAGGGTAGTGATAGAACGACTCCTCGCGGGAAAGGCCTTGCTGATATAGCTGACGTCCATAACTTATTTATCCTGAATGATGGAAGTTCCACATATCTGCATGGGACCAGTGGCAGCAGTTGCCTTGACTTGACATTCATGTCATCGAGCTTGGCATCATCTGTTGCCTGGTTCACAGATAGAAACGCGTGGGAGTGATCATATCTCAGCCTACACACAATATTCACGATCTTGCAAAGGAACGGAAAGGCAACAAAATCCAGCGAGTGAATCGGTTGGAGTTTGAAGAGGCAATAAAAAAACAATACAATGAATAGCCTCGGCGAATTCTGCAAAATCATCAACGCACTGTTAAAAACTTCCAGCTCATCGAACAGTGATCGATGCTGAGTATGAACATCTCCGCGCGATACGACGGCCGGCCGAACGGCGCACTAGACGATCTAAACTTAAGGACTTCGAGCGGCAAAAAAGCTACTGAAAAAAAAAAAAAAAAAGTCATCATTTAGATAAACTAGGCCAACGCCGATACCGAGGATTTTGTGCAGACATTGATATTATACTGAGTATGCAGTATAATATGGAAAATATTGAAGGACTCAAAACATCTCCCCAACAATATCACCCATTTGGGGCACTTTCATTATCAATGAAGTGCCCTCAGAACACTATAGCGAAGGAATTCTGTGTTTTTCTCACAGCAAGCGCAACCTAACTAGCGAATACTCGACTGTATAGGATAACTCGACCATATAAAGGTGGCGCGCCCGCTAATTTTGATAATTGTCTTGACGATCTGTTTACCTTAATCGAACTTGATGCAGCGCGTGCGTCTTTAAAACCCAACTCGTGCCCTGGTCCAAATGACATCAAATATGCCTTTTTAACGCATATGGCCGCAGATGTTAAAAACTGGCTGCTAAACTTGTTTAATCAATCGTGGATATGGAAAAGTACCTGACGCATGGAAACCTGCAAGAATTGTTTCTTTGCTAAAACTTGGGGAAGACGACGAAGTTTATTAAGGTAGGAGCAGTGAATCTTTAAACTCCAGAGTTTTTGCCCGATTTCGCCTGTTTCGGGGGCTTATAGCTCCCCAAAGGACGACGACCCATGGGAATCCTCCCGGCACCGGAGCCAAGCATCTTCTGGTGGTTGGAACCAGAGCAGCAAGGCAGAGAACCGGAATGAAGGCCTTGTCAAACGCAACCGCACCGACAGCCAAGCTAAGCCTAATGGCAGCCGCTGACGCGACCAATGCAGCGACAGGGGTGAATCCACTCTACACGGGGGGATCGGTGGTCGAGTGGGTTAGCGCACACCAGCTCGGAGCACGTGGAGCGAAAGCTCGCGCTGCAGAACCCAGGGATCCTGGGTTCGAGCCCCACCCCTGCCCGTTTCGATCTGGACGAGCATCGTACCGGCGTGCGATCGTGTGTCACTACTGCGTGGTGCACGTTAAAGACCCCAGACTAGCGGTTGTACTGCACTGGCTAAATTGCTCATCTACAGCTGGGAGACTCGTTGCCCCTTTGAGGCAGACCAAGTTCTAGGCTGTATAAACATACCACACAACCCAATTTTTTTTCCACTCTACAAGTTGAGAAAAGGCCTTTCGCTAACGAAGACTGCACTCCCCCTGGACCAGAAATCCCGGGAGGACGATCATAACACCACAAGGGCTCCAAGCGACCCGACAACCAATGACGCCGAGCAACAGCAGTTATGCCTGGTGAAGGCAATCCCGACGCTCGGTGAGGCGGTGAAAGCCGACGATCATCACATTCAACTTGATGCGTCGGGACACCCGACACTCCGAAATTCGGATTCTCCGAGCGCTGCCGATATGAATTGTCACCAAGCTTCGTGGAGCTCACGTGACCCATCAGGTGATGACGAGATGGACCAAGCTGCATGGTCAATCGTCGTCTCTAGAGGATAGCGATAGCGCCGACACCCATGAAGAAACAGCCGGGAGGTGATGGTGACAAACACGACACAGTCATCTTACGACCGCGTGAGCGAGTGCGTGTGACAGGGTTATCGCCAAAAGGTCTGAAGACTGCCCTAGAAAAATCTATTGACAACCATTCCAAATACGAAAGGTGCTATCGAATTAGGATCCAGGAGGTCACTAATACCATTGCGGTGGATACCTGGTTGCCACACCTTGCGGAACACTTCTTAGAGCTGAAGACGATACGAACACCAGACAAGGAAATTCCAGTTTCCACATACCTCGCCCTGAATGGAAACCAGGTCAGAGGGGTAATTTACGGAATAGACCCGACCGACGACCCAGAAAACCTGCTACCGAACCTGGTCAGCACTACACACTGGATTCTGGAAGCAAGACCGATGGGCAAGAACAGTAAGACAGCCCTAATCACATTCGAGGGTAGGAGAACGCCAAAATATGTCACATACTACGATTGCATGAGGGAAGTATGTGCATACAGACCCCGCGCGGTGGTGTACACGCATTGTCATGCTGTCAGACACAAAGCGGACATCTGCCCTAACAAAAAAGAGCAGACAACATTACTAGAACCACTCAGTTGGGAAACTCCCATAGAGACTGCTCTGAAAAAGTGGCCCCGATCTGTCCACCAGAACCGAGCTAATGGCGAACACAACGCCGCCATTTCTCCCGCAATGGTCACTCGAGAAACTGCACTTTACTTCTATTTTGGCTTTAATCGGCCATTTTGGCGCCAAAACAGATACAGCGGAAGAGGTTACAGGGGTGTCACCCCGTCTCCCCAGCGGACGCGCCGCGAATTACTACCGAAGTTAAAATGCACCTAGGTCGGGACGCGCTACCTGAAAGCACCGCTGAGGCATGGTTGTATAAAAACAATATTAATTGTTCCGCAAAACCTTGCAAACTAAAGATTATAAAAACGTCACGCACCCTCCATTTTGTACTAAACTCCAAAAAATTTCATACAGAAAGAGTATTTTCCGTTTGTTTTTACGCAAAAACATGTTTTCTAAAAGCTCAAGGTGACCACAGTACAGACAAATGATAAGGAGTGGCGCTGTTGTCGTATTTAGCTCGGTCTCGGTGGACGCCAGCGGCCCAGGTTTCGACGGCGAGTTTCCCAAGTGAGTGTTCTATAGTAACGTTGAGAGCAGAGATGCCCGGACTTCGGAAGGGAACACATGCACGGAGAAAATGGCTGCATGGACACCTCCCCGCAGTGTAAGAACTGCAAGGGGGCCCACCTGGCCACGGATTCCTCCTGTCCCAAATGGAGGGAGGACAACGAACAGCTTCGACAGAAGGGAAAAACGAGGGCGAAACCCACACGCGACAGACGTCAGGCACCTCGATCAAGACGGTCTTCGGACACTGGGCCGAGGGATGAAAGCACGCAATGGGACCGTGCTGCGCAACTACCCAAGGGAGAAGAGATTCCCACGCCAACCCCGCCGCCAAAGACTGAGGGGCACTTCCTAGCGCTTCCAAATACAGCGATAGCACCCGCAACAAGTACAATAGAAGAGAGAGAGGACGAAGATATTCCACGCATGGTTCAAGCTATGAAAGCAGCTGTCATGGGGTCCAGGTCACGAGTACCGACTCGAAGGCAGATGGAGACAACAGCCCAACGGCATTCCGAGCCATTACAACACCAAGCCACATACACGGCGACAAACATATCCCAGGCAAGCTCAGATAGAGACCAAGCATTGGTAACATGGGTGGAATTCAAGACCTCTATGGAGGGAATGATCGCCAACATAAAGGCCGATCTCCAGAACACCATCATGAGCGTGGTCAGAGAGATCGTGCAAAAGGAGCTTAAAGCCATGATAACACTAATCCTGCACGAGGCTGTCCGCTGATTATTCCAAGGACAAGAAAATAGTAGCAAACCGAACTCGTCAAGCGCCAACACGATGAGCCACGACAGTCAAGATGGCTTCAACTAATAACAGGTCTTCAAATCGGGGCCAAGCCCCGAGGCCGCCATGTGTTGTTCAATGGAACTGTCACGGACTTGCGGGAAAAGTGAGTGAACTGAACAAACGTGTTTTAACTATAGAGAAACCAGTAGCCCTCCTGCTGCAGGAGGTACAGGGTGTAGAAAAAAAAATAGCGGGGTATAACGTATATATGACTCCGACCATACGGTACAAGAAACGGGAAAGACCGCGCAGGGAGTCTGATACGCCGAACGTGCCGGTAGCTAAAGGACAAGCAGCAGTGTTCGTAGATGATAACCTACCGCAAGACCAGATCGACATGTCGCAATGGTGCAACGAATATCACGAAATTCTGGCAGTGCTGGTGAAACTCGGTGCTCGTTGGTTGGTGGTGGTTTAAGCGCGAAACACATGTACGACGAAACCGTCCGATCCGACGTGCGGACTGCCGGAATGACCTTGGGGGGAGAGGATTTTCGTAGCATCAGAGAGCGTTGAAAACCCTCGCCTCCGACCGTCGTATTGCGCGGTCGGACGTCGGATCGGACGGTTTCGTCGTACATGTGTTTCGCGCTTTAGGAGCGCCCGAGATATAACGTACGCAGCAACGCGACCGCTTGGATCCCACGCCTGAAACTTGCAGCGGTGAAGGTACCAATCATCGTGGGTGGGGACTTCAATGCGACGCACACCATGTGGGGATACTCCCGTGACTCACCTAAAGGCGAGGAAATAGCTGAAGCAATGACACTGAACTGTTTTAGACTCGCGAACGACGTAGATGTGCCTACGCGAATAGGTATGCACGCAAAGCCGAAGGACACCGCACCCGACCTCACCTGGGCAACTCGGAACATCGAACTCGAGTGCCAACTTTCAAAAGACTGTATGGGCAGTGACCATCTACCAATCACCGTAAGACTGACCCATTTCTCAACCGGCGTAAAGAAGCGGGTACACAAACGAGTGAAATGGGACAAATTCGGGGAAGCTTTAACTCAAGGGCTGACCGAGAGCGGGTTCACAGAAAGATTACAGGCAGCCCTCAAGGAAGCCACACAGGACATAAAGGTCAAGGAAGGCGACCCGACACCAGATTCACACCTTCTCAACGTATGGGCCTCCCGAATTGAAGCCCTGGAAAGATATAAGAATGAGGGCAAACCACCAGCATTGAGGGCAAAGCTCAATCTGGCGACAGCAACAGCGAAGAGGTACGCCAACCAACTTGCTTTAGGCAGCAATGGCAAGACCACTGTGACTCCTTCAACGTAGGACGGACCTTGACAAGATGTGGAGGACGTTCCAAGCTATGTAAGACCGAAAAAAGAGCAGGACTGCAGCACAAAACATCGCGCTGGCACTGCGAGTTTCAGAAGACCAAGTGGCAGCAGAAGCCGGACAACTCTTCTTCCCGCAACCCGCAACACCCGCCCCACAAGAGACTTACAAGCGTCAATACTATGCTCCAGGGGATCTTGCATGCTAGGGGATCATGGGGGAGCTGATCTCGGCCCCCTAAGGCAATGCAAAACCAAGAGCACACCAGGCCCAGACGGCATTACCTATGCTCTCCTTAGGAACCTGCCAGACGAACATTCAGAGGAGCTCTTAACATGGATTAACCAAATCTGGACCACAGGTCAAGTTTCAGAAGAGTGGAAGACGTCCTGGCCGGGTCATCCCGATTCCTAAACCAGGCAAGCCCACAACGTCGCTTGCTAACATGAGACATATTAACGGCATTAGCGCACACGTATGAGGAAGAGAGAAGGGACAGAAAAGAGCGCTTTTACAGTTTATTGCTAACATGAGACCCATTTCACTCACCTCGAATTTATGCAAGCGCACAGAAAGAATGGCGTTATACAGAATTCAGCACATTCTATAGAACAATGGCACATTTCACTACACGCAAACAGGCTTCCGAAGACACCTCGGGACTCAAGATAGTCTTTTGATGATCTACACGGATGTGCTAGAAACACCTTCCAAAGTTGATCCACGCATCGTTGTAGCAGTAGACGTCAAAAAAGCGTTTGACTCCGTACCACACAAGTCAACAATCGACAGCGTAGTCGCCCATGGTATCCAAGGAGCACCACTCAACTTCATCAAATCCTTCTTGGAGGTACGGAAATTTACAGTCAAAGTGGGAAACACCGCAGGTCCAGAAACACCGAATGGGGTCGGAGTCCCTCAAGGCGCAGTCCTTTCACCTACGCTGTTCAACCTAGTCATGGCCGATCTCCCGCCTCGCCTGGCCCGGATCAAGAGACCTCTGCTTCACTATCTATGCAGATGATATCACAACCTGGACCAAAGACGCAGCGGTCGGAAGACAAGAAGAGGTACTACAGGAGGCACTGGACACCATCGTAGAGTTTCTGGATTCCGTAGGCATGTCTGCAGCACCAAATAAGACCTCATACATAGTGGTGGGCAACTGACACATTCAATCCTATAGACAGAAACACAGAACATACGCCTCACCATGAAGGGAGATGAGATACAGAGAGTTGAAAGTTCGAGGATTCTCGGACTATTCCTCGATCAAGACGGAAGGCCCCGTACCTGGGTGAAGAGGGTAACGAAAACCTGGAAGTGCACGCTGCACTTGATCAGAAGAGTGGCCACGAAGAAATGGCAAGCCACAAAAAGGGTAACATGTACCCTAGCCCTGGCGCTTCTGACTTCGAATGCACTCTATGCATATAATTACAATAGACTTACGCAAACACAAGTACTAAAACTTGAAAGGCTCAACAGGAAAGCTATGAGAGCAATTAGCGGACTTCCACAATTCGCAAAAATCGAAGACCTGCACATTAACTCTAAGTTCAATACTCTCAAGGAGCGGGCAGACGCACTCAAGGACGCGCAACTGGACCGACTCAAGACCACAGAAGCGGGAAGAGCCATATTGCGACATATTGGTTACGCAACGGATCACCTTCCGACGCTCCCAAACCGAAGCCTCGAAGATACAACCATGGAGCTTACTACATTTGCCCCACTGGCTCGCTACATGTGGAAGGATCACGAAAAGCGGCGGTTCCAAAGAGTCATGGACCACATCGACTTTGTTCGAGAGTACAGCAGAGATTTCACCAACCTGTACGTATACACAGATGCTGCACTACGAGGAGACGGACAAGGAGCCATTGGATGGTTCATGTTAAACTCCCAGATGACATGCAGCCAAGTACTTAAGGGTGAATGTAGCCTCAAGGAAGCCGAGCTACAAGCTATACTGGCAGGAGCCAAACAAGCGGCCACACACTGCAACAAGACAGAAGCCCTCTACAAACACGTATGGGTATTCACTGATAGTAGGGAGGCACACCCAGAATGCGACAAGGTTGACACCTATAGCAGCATTGTCCGACAGCTGCGAGAATTAGGCCAGCAAGTTTGCAGATGAAGGACGCGTCCTTCGAATTGGATGGGTGCCGGGACACTCCGGCATATATGGCAACGAAGAGGCCGACAATGCTGCCAGAACGGCGCTTGAAGCTGCGCCTGCGAGACCAGACTAGGAGCAACAGGAGCAAAGTCAAGAAGGCGAAAATGATGTCCTCCCCTTCGACCCCGACGCGTTCCTGTCCCTGGGAAGGACGAGAAGGCGTAAGACACTGAAAGATATGGTCCCTCAAGATCCAGGCGGCGAATTGCCGGCCGAATACAGCCGGAGCGATCGCGTTATTCTGCGCCGGATCCGCACCAACACGGCAATAACGCCTTCCCTGCAGGCTAAGCTCGACAGAGCCAGGCGAGCCCGACATCCCGATGACCCCGGGCCGGTTATCGACGGTGACTGCACTCGATGCGGGAGCAAGAGTACAGCAACTATAATACATCTTCTCTGGGAATGCAGTGCCACTGTACGCTCAAGGCGGGCCACCATATACGACCTCCCCACTTGTCATCGACCCAAAACTTTCGTAGAGTGGACGCGAGCAGGGGGCGACATACAGCACAGGAAGATTGTGCTGGACTCTCTGCTTAAGTTCATTCGAGAAGCTGGCATCCGGCACTATTTTTAAACATTTCATCCTCATCGTATTCCCCATCTCTCCCCCCTCATCTTCCCCACAAATGACGTATCAAGGTGGTGGAAAAATCATTCAAATACGTCTTAAACAAGCTAAAACCTGGCAAAACGCCACTTCTCGTGTAGTACCGTCCTGTCAAACTTGCAAGTTGCGTAGAAACACTGACGGAGAAAATTATCAATAGGCGCTTAGAACGTATATTGAGCGACCAAATACGTATCCGAAAGTAATGCATGGTTTCCGTAGAAGTCGGAGCTCAATAGACACTGTTTCGACCTTGTTACTTACGTAAAAGAAAAAAGAGCAAAGCGCAAAAATCACATTTGCGGTGTTTCTCGACGTGAAGGGAGCGTTCGATCGTGTCACGCATAAGGCTGCCCTCCAAGCGCTTTTAGAGGTTGGTGTAGAAGGTCGTCTTTATGCATATATAAAAGGTTACCTCACAATACTCCCAATTTTCATGACGACGCAAGAGGGTGATGCAGCCGATCACTACGTCTACCGAGCTGTTCCTCAAGGAAGCGTTTCGAGCCCTACTCTATTTGGCCTTGCACTCATTCGACTGGACAAAGTGCTGCCATCAAACGTTACGCGTCATTATATATGCAGACGATATCTGTGTATGGACCTCTGGTTCTACACGGGTGAAAGCAAAGGAAAGAATTCAGGTTGCTTTGAGAAGACTTCAAAATATTTTTACCTCCGTGGCCTTGGACCCTCTGCCGCCAAATCAGCTGCCATCGCTTTTACAATGCGTAACATGGATCAATATCCGCTACACATCTGTAACCAAACAATTTCATACGTAACTAACTAGACATATGTTCCTTGGAATATACATTGACAGGGGTTTGACATGGGCGACGCATGTCGCTTATTTAAAAAAAAGAAGCTCACAGGCTTTGTTGTTCTCTCTCGTTTTATAAGTGGCGCTACGTGGAGCGCGACCGTACCGGCCCTCCTCCGTCTATATCGAGCTCTTTTTGTGGGCTTGCTGCGATACAGTCTTCCCGGAATACATGGCCTATGTCAAACAAATTTCAACACAATCAAAGGTATACAAGCGCGCGTTCTTCGTGCATGCCTTGTTCATTTTAACACTCTAAAAAATGTTCTGTTGGCAATATTAAACGGGATTTTTGAAAGCGGAGATATACCTAATAAGATGAAGGTGTCAATAGTGCGGCCAATTTATAAAAAAAGGAACAAAAAATGATTCCAATTACAGGCCCATTGCGTTGTTGTCAGCCATTCATCAGATAATGGGAAGATGTATTTTAAAAACTATGACCTGGTTCTGCGACAAATTCTCGTTAATAAATACCTGTGAGTATGGGTTCCGGAAAAATAAAAATACGTCACTATTACTCGAAGACGTAGCAGATTTCATTAATGAGAAGATAGGCAAGAATCAAATTGTACTTGCCTTGTTTTTAGACTTTACTACAGCGTTTGATACAATAGATCATGATACTCTACTAGATAAACTAGGAAGTCTAGGATTCGGAGGATCGTTCCTTATATTTTTCAAAAATTTATTTACCAACCGAACACAAAAAGTAAGAATTAACTATAGTACAAGTGATACCATCAACCTCACCTGCGATGTACCTCAAGGATTGGTATTAGGCCCAATGCTATTTAATATATACATGAATGACCTCGCTTCTTTGCCTTTAATATCATATATATATCAATATATGCACACGATACCCCTTTAGTTCTAGCAAACGAAAATTATAATACTGCGGCGTCCGCATTACAAGAGGACATCAGACAAATAATGAACTCGCCTGTAAAGAACTAATTTTTTTTAGTGCTAGTTTAAGACTAGTTTAATGTGCTTCAGAACCTATCAAAAGCGTATTGACCTCACCGAACCCATCTTTTTACATTCAGCGGAACGCAGGAATTGTTGCTGTTCATCACTACCATACGCAACAGCAACTAAATACCTAGGAATTTACTTTGACGAACGTTTATCCTGAAATTTGCATGCAGATAATCTAATAAAGCAGTTGAGGATGATTTTATCTTACGTACACAGGCTTCGTAGTCACGCGGACATCACATTAAGAAAACAATTTACCAAATGTTAGGTGAATCAAAATTGAGGTGTGGAATAACGATCTACGCATTCTGTTCGAACACCAAAAAGCAAAAAAAAAAAAAAATCTATAACATGTTAAAAAGAATGGTAAAGAACGTCACTTATGGAACTCGGCTCGAGCACATCCCATTCAAAGAACAGCTTACCGAACTTAATCTTCTAGCGATAGATAATCTGAGGAACTATACAATCACCACGTCAAACTACTTCACGACCGATTACAAGAGGAAGTCAACCAGACAAAAGCAGCTTAGGAGGACCGAGAAATATAATATAAGGAGCATTCACTGGGCTCCATATTTGCGGGTGCTGTTTAGAGCGCATGCTCAGAACGAGCCCACATTAATAGGCTGCTAAGACCGGCAATCTCGAGGGTGCGGAATGCACGTTACAAAAGAACTGTGGAAACTAGCCATCAGCACGCGCTCAGCAGTCGCGCACACAGCTATGGCCGCCAGTGAGTACTTCCTATATACGAAATATGGAACAGGATGAAGAAACTATTATGTTCCAAATCCCTTTAACCAACTTCCTGGCAATTTGCAGGAAATCCAGTCGTTACGTACAGTAAAAAAAGAAATATTGAATTGGTGTCAATGCAGGCCGATTTGAATTTGGAAGTATGCCCTTATATCTTATCCATGATCTCGCCTTGTCACTCATGTCAAGCAATTTGTGTCCCTTCTTTGCTTATGACTGATTGCGTATCTTTTTTTACATATTTATATATATATTTTTTATGATTCTTTTCTCTCGGATAGAAATTTTTCGTGTTGAGCGTTGCTTGTCGTTTTTGGTTCTCGCTACAGCTGCATGCGGTGTTTCTTCTTGTTACGCGGGATGAATGTAATGGAGCACTTGTACAATTGGAGTGCCCGTTCTCACACACAAGCACATGCTTACGTGCGACGGTTTTGGAAAGTGTATTTTGGAAGAATACCTTAAATAAAATTATTATTATTATTATTACTAATATTACTTCTGACTTCTACTTCCACCGCTGGCACAATTGCAGAAGCTTACGCTACACCGGTAGAAGTTTTGCCTATGCTGGAAACAGTAAGAGTAACAGTAACTTCACGCACATTACAAAACATGCTAATCATCCTTTCATTGATGTTGACCCTGAACATCAACACTCAACCTACTCGAAGCTATGTCCCAAATGAGAGCCCACTTTCCAGATGATTTCGGACCGGCAAAGATTTCAACAGTACCCCCCTGGAGGCTTCCTGCGCCTGATGTCACAGTTGACGTTAAGGGAATCAGGAAGAGATCAAACACCGAAATGATCGTAATTCTGCAATTTGTTTTATCGAATATACGTTGGTGATCATGCATCAACAAGTCATGTGATGTTTCAGTAAACGCAAATGGCTCAACATCATGTGTAGTTATACCAAGTCACCTAACAACGAAGCCATTTAAGCTTAGCCACATGACGTCACCTACGGCCTCTAAATTAGTAGCAGTGAATTGATCTTCCCGAAACCGCCCAAGTACTGGACAATATTTTTGGACTGTAAACCGGCACGACAAGTTACATCCACATTTATGAGACATAATCAAAACGATCTAATCCTTATTGACGTTCTACTGAACCTTAAAAGATGCTTCGACCTGGGACATACTATTAAATTTCGATGGATCCCACGTCACTGCCACATACCTGGGAACGAGGCAGCTGATGCTGGTGCGAAATCAGCCCATTTCTTAACCCCAAACGTCAAGGTACCGTATTGCTAAAACGACCATACGGTCTCTCATTAATCACTACGCCTTCACCAAAACAAGGAGATTGTGGAATACTCCGCCCTATCAGTATGGACCTCTCTACGCTTTAGATCCGGATCTTTTGTTCCACATTTCAAGTGATATGCCACAACGGACAGACGCAGTGATACATAGACTGAGACCCGGTGTAGCATTCACTCAGAAGTTCCTTCATAGGATTGGACAGGTCACAACACCAGAGTGCTCCAGCTGTGACGCCATTGAAACAATTCATCACATCTTGTGTGATTGCGTAATCTACGACGCAGAAAGGACACAACTCAAGAACACGTTAGCATGCTTAGACAACCGCGACCCTTCTCTGTGACTAAGGTGCTGACAATCCATTCAAAGAAGCCAAGGCCACAAAAGCACTTCTTAGATTCTTAAAGACAACACGCCTGCACTTCTGCTTATAAAAAATGACCTACATTATCTGTAAACGGCGCAGTGCTGCAGTGCTCAAACTTTGTAGTTTTACGCTTTTTTATTTTATCTTTATGTTCTTCCTTCTCTCCTTTAATCTCCTCATTTCTCTCCCCCAAAACAAAGTAGCAATGAGGGACAAAACACTCCAGGTTAACTTCTTTGTCTTCCTTCCTGCCCTTTCTTAATGTCAGGTGACATATCCACCAAGTCAGGATCCCCATTAAATGTAATGGGGAATAGGTAAACATTTAAATTCTTCATTTTCCGAAACGACTGTTTCGATGAGTGAAGGGCACTCACATTTATGCGATCGCTCCTTAAATACTACGTTGCATGCATTATAAAACTTTCGAGATAAGGGTTGCTGTAAGTTTTGTTTTTCAAACTGGCCATCCAAAAAGATATATGAATAAAATGAAGTATATTTTCTGAACTACGCCTGAGAACAAAACAGAAGAGCACAACTCCCTATGCCTTTAGATATAATAATCAGGATGAGATCTAAACCCCTATTTAAAACCAAAACAAAAAAGTTGTTCGCGCGTTATCGGTTAGGTTAATAAAGTTAATAGAGAGATTGCCTTAGTTCACGTTCCCACGCGATGATCACTGTGCTCGCAATAAAATCTTCTATCGCGGGCAAATGAATCGTTTAACGATGACGCTGGTACCGCTTTCCCAAAATCCGCGGTATTGGAAACATAAACGTAAAATAAATATAGAGAGAACTTTGTGGAAGAACCGACGGCGACTCCTCGCTAATTGGAACATTAATTAGCGCCATAAAATAATCACCTCGGTGCCCTCGCTTTGTCTGCTTTGTTTTGTTTTGCTCGTCGTGGTTTGTTGTTTATGCCGCCTTGGTAAGCGGCGTCTTTTGCTAAAAGGGGGGGGGGGGGGGGGGGGGGGGCTTGACTTCAGCTCAGTTATTGTTTTAATACAAACAGTTATGTTCTTGTAGGTAGGTTTTATTTGGGTCACTAAAGCCGTGATCACACTGCTCATACATCATACAAACGACACTCTGCAAACACGACTCACCGCTATGTTCGTGGTTCGAATGCCGCATCCCAAGTGTCTCTTTGAACCCTTTGCCATGCGGCATTCGAAGCACAGATCTCGCGGTGACTCGCGTTCGAATCTGTATGCAAACTGTATTTTGTATGATGTATAGACTTTTCTGTTTCCTGTCATTCTCAGTCACGTGGGTTCCGTATCTGGTGTGCGGGACGAAACATATAGTAAAACATTTCAACCTCGAATATGCGATAAAGTATAGGTGAGGCAAAACAGGAATGTGTGACAATCACGCATTTTTCGTAAAGACGTTCCAGTGGCGTGGAGTGACGACATTCAAGATGGACGCGCCCTTGTGGAAAAGGTGTCAGTGTAACCCCGGCTTATGACTGATCTGCTGCTTGGTCCCTTCACCCTATGTTATTTTTATCGACCTGCAGGCCCGATCGGTAGTTTTTTGTTCACGTTCTGCCCATTGAGAAGCACGGCGAAGGAGACCGAGCATTCACCTGATCTCGCCACGTCGCCGTCCTCTTCCGCACGATAAAGTACGTTTGCTATCGAGGATGTTATAGAGTTATTAGGCACATTCAATTTACCTGCACCTTCTGCACTCGGGGCATACCGCCGTATTCGTACGGGTACAGTCTATCTCGAAACGCAACTCGAAGCACATTGCCCTGCACTCTTATGCATCGCGCTACGCTTATCTGCGCCGGTGCAGCCCACCGAGCAGCGGGCAGACGGAGTTTTAGTAGACCGTGTTTCCCCCTCCGCTAACCCTCCGCTAAGAAGAACCCGCCGCTACTACTTCGCGCCGATGGCCTTGGCTGTAGAGTTCCAAGAAGCGGAGGGGCTTAGCGGAGGGGGAAACACGGTCTAGTAAAACTCGTTAGGGAGTTTTCGTAGACCGCGTTTCCCCCTCCGCTAAGCCCTCCGCAACGAAGCAGCCGCTACCGCGCCGGCGCGCAGATGGCCTTGGCTGTGGAGTTGCGGCTAGCGTAACTGGTTGCGGAGAGCATTGCGGGACAGCGGAAACGATCTACGAAAACTCCTTATTAACAAGTTTTAGTAGACCGTGTTTCCCCCTTCGCTAAAGGACCTGTCACACAGAGGTAACAGTTGCACAACTCTATCCGGCAACACGAGGAAAACGTGTTTCCAGAGACCCTGTCACATCGCTCAATAACAGTCGGGCGACATGCTGTTGTCCGACAACCCTGTCACACTGTGCTGACGGCGTGGCCAACACGGGGAACACTCCGCCATCTTGATTGTTTATCTCCGTTCGTGTGTGGCGCGGCATCGCTGGAAATGTGACTCCATACAAAGTGAGTGCGATCGCGAAGGGCCGGAAGTTGCCACGGGACGACATCAACCTCTGACTCTGATTTGAAAACTTGACACCGGGATTATTTCCCACCCTTTAGTTTAACAAAATCTTCTTCATTCGCGGACTATAAACAGGATCGCTGATTTATGTTCGGGATTTACGGGCAAAGCGGGGGTGGGTGGGGGGGACCTGGGCCGGGGTTTGAAGGTACGTCACCTGCTATGAGCATTAGCATAATTAGGTGAGGTTTATGGAGAGGGTTTCGAGTGAAGAGCGGTCGGTCACATAGGCTTGGCGCCGGACCATCTTAGGAGGTCGCTTTCGCGGGTGGCGATGTTTGGTGGCGATGCCGCTGTCAGAAAGTGAATTTCTAGATACTTTCTATCGGTGATAGGGGACATTTCTGTCGAAGGTCCAGTAGTCCCGCTAGGCAGGTAAGAAGACGGAGAATAGCAAAGGCGTGAGTGCGCGCCGCCATGTTGCGTGCATGGCAATTATCAGTAAATGGTTGGGCGTCGATTCAAAAGTTTAACCCAATTAATTGCCACCCTTTAATTCATTAATTGGTCTTGTTTAAAGAGTCTTACACAGACAAATGGTTACATCAGTTGCATGAGGAAAAGAAGAGCTACCTCCTTTGACTGTTCCCAGCAGTCTCTGCGGCGCTAAACGGACACTCGCACGGCGTTGAAGTGGTCGGGATACGTGCGGTGTAACCTTCTGCACCCCCCTTATCTGGCGTTACAAATCTTGCCCTACAGTTTACTTGAGGTTAAAATTTCACGTACAGTTTGCCCTTCACACAGCTCTACTCGTCCACGTCTGCGTGGTAAAAGCGTATAATTTTTCCTTTTTTGGGGGGGTTCGTCATAATTTACCGATTAATTGGTTAAACATGTTAATCGCGATTACAGCATTAATGGATTAATTTGTAGGTTAATCAACCCATTGCCCAGACCTTAATATTAGGTTAACAAAACAGATCCGGGCACTGCGTAGCCTGTGACGTCACATCCGTCCGTGACGTCAGACCTCTCTGCAGACCCCCCCCCGCGCCCAAAGAAAGCCTGATGTAGATGCTTAGGCATACCCTTCTCCATTCCTTCTCTCTTCATTTTCTACTTCCATTCGGATATGCATACCCACTCACACATTGACAGACACCTTATCTATCATCTAAAAGGCTCTAAGGATAGGGGGAGGGGAAGGGGGAAAACAAAGGAAAGGGGGAAGGGGTGCAAACGGGAAGTGTGGTGATTTCCCGAGGTTTTGAGCGGGAAGGATTCGTGGCCCCGGAAGAAGAAAACGGCGGAGGCGGGGGAAAGAAGGTGCTTCCCCTCTCCCTTGCGGGCTCTCTTCCCTCTCTTGAAGCACGTGCGCGTTCTTAGGGTTCACGGGCAGCGGCCCCCGCATCTTTTTTTTTTTCAGTCTCCACGCCTCCGCGTGTCCGGATGTGTCTGTTTCTGCCTCCCCCAACACTGTCGTACACTCCTTGCCTGCGGCCACCTGTTCGGACTATGAGAGCGACGAGCGTCATGTTGTGTTCCCTTCTGTGTTTCGGCTGCCAGGATTGAGACCTGCAACGTCCGCGCAACACGTACCCTTTCCTGCCAGGATACGTCGGAGTCAACACCACGCTTCAGGTAAGGCTCTTCACGGTCTCCCGCTGTTGGCTCATCTTTTTGCCCCCAAGCTTCCTCTAAGGCGCTTCTTTGCTCCCCTTCCTAATCCGCCCATTGTTTCATCCTCGGAATCCTCATACCCCGTTACCTGCTAGGTGACGCCGGTTATTTCTAAAATGGGAGTGGCCGGTTGCATGCCTGGCGGGGTTGTCAAAGTACGCGGTTGCCACGCGGACGAACAAACTTGGAACCCCATTCGGTCCCCGCGCTTGTTTCTCTCAATATTCTTTTCTTCTGGAAAGTTTCAGCACAATCTGGACTGTCGTCGCGCGATCTGGTTCGGGACATTGCTGAACGTACCGCGGGAATGAAGGCGGAGGTAACGCGCGCTGCTTCGGGTCTGTCGCACTTCCGTCGTCGAGGCAAAATGTTGGTACTTTTCCGTTTGATCTTTTTAATTTCACGGTAATCGGCTTTTTATTATTATTATTATTATTATTTATGACAAATTAAGAATTCTGGGTTCGTAAATAAATGCGGAGAGCGTGAGGTAATAAAAGCATTATTTTCTAAGGAGGAGATTGCGAAGGTCAGGGATAATAGGAGCACCACTTCGAACTCATATGTTCGGAAGGCGCGTTTTAGGCTTGCACTCTCTGCTCCAAACGTAAGACACTCGTGGGCAGTTGGGGCTCAGTAGAAAAGGTTTGCTAACGAAGTAGATGTGACGTGTTAGTGAACAGTGTTTGACGCCGGGGAGATTTCTAATATTATTTCGAGGGTAATAAAATGACTTTTGAAAAGGTAGTCAATATTTACTTCAGACAGAGCATATCCACCTTGGATGGATGGACGGATCTGGCTAAACCCTGTGAATCGGGCGGTGGCTTGCGCCACCTAGCCAACATTATAAATCTAATAATATGTTTTGAATTCCAAGATTAAATCTCACCCCTGCCTCGATTTTAGCCACCAGTCTGATAACCTCCGCTTGGTTATTTCTACCCGTGTAAAGTCTATTTTTCCTTCACTGTCTTTAAAACCCAATGCTTCGATTAAATCCGCCCGGTCACTGTTAACTGTTGGGTGGCAGAAGTGACGCCCCCAGTCGGAGGATTATTTTGGAAGCTGAAGGAATGAAGAGACCTAATGGGAGGAGGGGAACGAAGCTTCTTTCTGCTAACTTGGGGGTGAAAGATAAGCCACAGGCGGTACAAAAAGCGATGTCTCGGAAGCTGGATTTACGTTACCGTGACTGAATAGAGCTAACAGGATATAGCATCCTCACTCGAAAGGATGTTCGCGTGCATGCGCTGCAGCCTTCAAACCCGGAATCTGGAAAAGGGTGGGTTGAAAGAGAAGGCAGAGGGCCACTCGGGTGCATACTCGGGTTTCTAAATGTGTTGAAGGGTGTTTGTCTTGTTTAGCAAACCTGGCAGACGACCTTCTTGGGCAGAGTTCCTCGAATGTCTCATCTCGTCGATGCTTGCTTCCGGTCTCGGACGTTCGAGCACCGCAGCCGCACGACCTACAGGCGCAAAAAGAACCGTTGGTTTGGATCGCGCTTTACCGATCATGCCCGGCAGCGCACTACCGTCCCATTTATAAGCAAAGCATTGCTCAACTTTCTGGGAGGATTGTTGCATCCCCGACCTTAGGACTTTCGATCTGTGCCCTTTCATAACTTTTACATGTGGTAACAAAGTGTCTTCTTCTCTTTGGATGCTTTCTGAAGTTCTGTTGCAACCCAGTATTTTTCTTTTTAGTAAGTCTTTGCAGACCGTGCTCAGTGAGCCCATCCCTTTTTGTTGTTTCCTCCTCCCAGCCATTTTTCTTCTACAAGTTATGTTTGTCTAAATAGAGCTGACGACTTGTGTTGCGCGATCAGGAGTAATTGAGTAATGCTGCATACGTTTCTGAACTAACTTTAATTAATGCTGCCGAGGGTTTTGTAAGCATTTTACTGGCTTCTAGGGTGTTGTACAGTCTACTAACGCATAAAAAAAAGTGTATCTTAGAAGCATTCACTAGGCATTCCTTATTAAGAGAATAAGGTACCGTGCTTCGGTGTTCGGACTATCAGTTACGCGCTGGGCACTGAGTGACCGATATTTCGGCTGCTCGATCGTCAAAAGATCCCTCAGTTCTTTGCCGGAACGTACTAGATTAGCTCCGTTAAGATGTCACATAAACGCCATATACATATATATATATATATATATATATATATGTACGTATATATATTTATTTATTCATTCATTTTTTTGTGTACTTGAGAGGAAGTGCTGGTCGTGAGTGTCCGGCTTTGTGCAATATTCTCATTTGTATTGCCAACTAAAAAATCAATAATCCACGAAAGGAATAAAAAAAGAACACACGCACACTAAAGACCGCTAAATGGGGCAGGCTAAGGGTGATCACTTTATGCTTAAACACCATATATTTCGATGTGTGCGATCATAATATATCAATGGTGTCGAAAACTTTATTTTCAATAACAACAGTTTTGTTGAGAGTAAGCAAAAATAACGACCCCATGGCTCTAAAAGACCTCAGAAATTAAGGTATTTACGATTGATGAGTGTAAACTTAAGAATATATTTGGATCGCGAGAAAACGAACTAACAAACTTGAAATCCGCCAAAAAAGTCCCGCCAATCGCAATGCGGCATTTTCTTCCGCTGGACAACTCAGAAAACTGCTAAACTGGCAGCAGTGGTTGGCATTAGTGCACGACCGCTTTACATGTAAAAATATACCCAAGAAACGTTGTTCCCCCATTTCTTCGCTCGTGCCAGCAAGCCCGTGCCATCGCAAACAAGCTACGTCCAAGCGCCCGTTGTACGTGCTTGAATCCATAGGGAGCACCAGTCGGGGCGGGGCGGTTCCCCTCGATAAATAAACATCTTCTGACACGCGTACGCTTTTTCTGCATGTTTTAAATTCACACTAGAATAAAAAGTGCAACGTGCCACTGATATGTGACAAGAAATACTGAAAAGTAATAGTGTAAGGGCTACTTTGTAACTTTTGCCTTACAATATGCAACCCTGGCTCACCCGATATTGCGATTAATCGTGTCTGAAAAAGTTTTTAATCACCGCACTTTGACTGAACGACAAACGCCGTGGCAATTATATTCTTTGTCGTCGGCCATGATCTAGAGGGCATGGGCTGTAAACAGATCCTGCTCGTTAAACTTTGACCCGTAAATCATGACAGAAGTCGTTTTGCTGCTTAAAGCCGGAGTCGCACATTACCGATTCGAACGCGAGGTCCGTGCTTCGAATGGCGCATGGCGATGAGTTCAAGGAGAAAAACATGGGCACGCGGCATTCGAACCACGGATATTGCGGTGACTCGTCTTTGCAGAATGTCTTTCGTACGATGTATGAGCAGGATGACCCCGGCTTTATGTTCCGATATTTTCGTTCATCACGAATGCCGGGACGTGCGTGCTGGGCTGTGAAGATCGCACGCTGGACTGTGATTTTTGAAACATTGGAAATGTCTCTAGTTACAATAGATTTTGGTTAAAAATTATTAAATTACATTGCTCGGTTACTTGAAAACAAACGTAATTGACAATTACTTGAAAAAAATCGATTACTTTTCCAATTACTTCGCGTTTTCAAAACAACCGATTTGTCTACCGGTTTGAAAGTGGGCCTTTCGTACACTGTCAAATATGGCGTTAGACTCACCAAATCACCAGCTACAATTATCTTCTCAATCCACCCATTTCGGTAGACCATCATCCTCCTGCTGTAGACATGGTTCGAGGGCTCCTTGACAGGAAACTTGTCAAAACAAAGGGCAGCACTACAAAAGAAAGGGAACACATATTAACGGGTGCAAGTAATTTAGTGCTTTCAAAGGTAATCATATTACTCCTGCAATTACACTTTGTAATAAAGATAATCAAAAGATTCTAAAATTACTGCAAAGAGTAATCGATCATGAGTAATTCGATTACTTGTAATGGGTTGACGGAGAGTAGAAGCGACAACAAGCGCTTATCGCTTGGCAAACGGCAAATTCGCTGGCTAAACTTGCCGGTGGGAACGGGCGCGTGTGTCCGAGCACGATAAGCCGACTCGTGAACACAGCGGGCGCGTCGGACCGGACATGGGATCACGGGCGCTCTCCGCTCCGTTGACCACTGGTCGCAAGCGGCACGACGCGATTTGGGAACGACTGCCTGACGCTGCTGTTGGCGAGCGTACCATGTTGCTCGAAGGTGCCTCGACCAGCCGTTGCGCTTGTTCCGAAAAAAAAAAAGAAAGAAAAAAAGCATCACGCACGCTTATAGAGTTGCAGTTTGAGCAAGTCGCCGAGACGTTTCATTTTATCGAATTTGTTTTGGTGTTGCTGTACGTGCCGAGTCTTGTTTTATTAATGCCCCAGTTAAAAGCAATAACCTGTTCCTTTTTGGTGTGGGAGGGGGGTGGGGGGGGGGGTTGCGTAAGCGCGATTGCCGTGAAGCGTCCGAGACTCCAAGCGTGTGCTGCACCGCGTGAGGTCAGAGCCGCTCGAAGTTACAACCACTCGAGGTTACAACTCACGATTTAAAAGAGCACGGTGGTATGGCGCTGGAACGATCCCGAAGTCGTCTTTCTCCACGGGCAGCGCGCAGTCACCTCGAATAATACACCGTTTCCGGATTCCCAATTTGAGGGTTTTTCGGTATGAAGCTACGTGGGCGTGGCGTGAGCTAGTACGAACATTCCTTCGAGAGAGGATGTTATGTCAGTGACAGGTGAGGAGTAAAGTGGAAGCTCCTCCCACCTCTCTCCACTTTAGTACAGCGAACGCTGGAGAGGGGGTCGCCTAGGGTGCCTAAATGTTTCCGCTCCGCTTTAGGGTGGCGCCAACTTCTTGTTACCCTTTCCCAGATTCTCTCCCACCGCCATTTTGACCCACTTCTTATTTGGCTAAACGTACACAACGTTGAGTTTCCGTAGTTTCGACACACCGGCAACACTGTGAGGCCACTTCGGTTTCCGTTCATAAGAGGAGTCGGACGAGTCGGAGGCTCAGCGGGATGGCGGTCGTCGTGGCTGTCGCTCTCTTTATTCGGGTGTTTCATACTTTGAAATAGCGAGCAGGAAGTATGCGTTGCGTTTATCGAAACGTGAGTCCCCTTGACAAAGTGGAACGCAACAGACCGGCATCGCACGCCGAAACCTCGCCTTCGGAACGAGAGTGGTGGGCGCTCCCTAACCCTAACGAGGATTAGCGGAGTAGCGCGAGCGCACGACTGACGAGTGTGACAAAATGGTCGACGAAACAGCGGAGGCTGCCATGGTAACGATGTAGGCAACACTGGTTTGTCGGCAACAGGTATCACAAACGTTGTCGCCACCCTAAACAGCGGAGCGGCGGAAACATGTATGCACCCTAGGGTCGCCTCCCCACCAGCGTTCACTCTGCTAAAGTAAAAGGAGTTGGGATGAGCTTCCCCTGGGGGAACTCCTAACCTGTCACCGACTTACATAGACGATTTGCAGCAGCTGTGTATGTGCGCCGCCATAACCAACCTTCAGTTTTTGTTTCCTCTTATTATGCCCACTTCAACATGACCACAGGAGGACAGGTTATAGCCATTTTAGATTCATACTGTGTCCTTCTCCCCAGCATTGGCCTTTGTGGAAGCTCGTTAACGCCCGCTTCACTGGCTCGGCATCTAAGTAAGACAAGAAAAGGTCAGCAATGGCGGCTGTAATCTGTTGCGTCTGTAAAGCGTCTTCATTGAACTACGCTGGCCTAGATACAGCTCCCGAGACGTCGCTTTTGCGCTCACTGTGGCTTACCTTTGGCCCCCAAGTTTGTTCCAATAAAGTTCTCTCCTCTCATTCCTACTGGAATCATTTCTTTCCTCCAGTTACCTGCCCAGATAATCCTGGAAGCGTGTCTCTGACAGGGGTACCATATCTGCCGAAAGAGGTGGAATAATAAACAAGGACCACAAAACACGCTTCGCGCGCTTGGTGATGCGTGTGTTGTCGGTGCACAGAACCAAGGGCTAAGCTCGAGCTCAGCTCTGCCAACCAACCAAATTCACCATTTTAGAAATAAGTGGCGCCACTGGACAGAAAACGTGGTTTTGGGGATTCCGAGGAATAAACAATGCGCGAATGGGGCAGGAGAGGGAAGACGCGTCTTAGGACGAACTGGGGGGCAAAAAGATAAGCCACACTAGAAACGAAGAAAAACAGTTTGGGGGAGCTCAATGCAGTTCAAGGAGCCAGCACGATCTTCCTTCTTTGGTCGAGGGAGTGCTCGCGCTCGCTTGAGTACGTATACTGCGTGTTCGCGTATTATCATACCACAACCTCCTGAACCGGCGATTTCTGGGTTCAATATCATGCGAAATTATGCTTAGAGAGTTCGCCCGCCCAAAATGAGACTGCCGGGTGTAACGGAGCACCGGCTTTGATCAATTAGTAAGTAAACGCGCGGGTCATTATTCCCTCGTTTAGCTTCAGTCTTGACACAGAAGGAGCATCGAAATTACGACCTATTCTTATTTTCCGCAAAGGGAATTCGAGTTGCAGGGGGGACACCCATCTGTATCCTCGTCTTTCATGACGCTTGCCGAAATAAGGAAGAAAAAATAACACACACACGACGAGCATAGATTTTAAAGCGTTCAGAAACGGACTAATCAGCGTACGACAGAAGCACAGCGGGTCGTCGCTAGTTTGCAAAAGAGAACAAAAGTGCCGCCGTCGCTTGGACCGGACACGTACCTCTCCGCCTTAAACGTCTCACAAAGGCGGGTACAAGAGCCCGAAAAAAGAGATGTCCCCCGAAGAAAAATGGCGACGCCTGTCACAAAGACGGACGAACAGAGCCACCCTTTGACACGGTCGCGTTTCCCCCGCGGCAATGGGTGCCTCCGCCGAAGCACAGCCCCAACTCCAGACACCAAACAGCGAGGATGTGGTTTCTTCGGGAATGCCGACAACAGCCGGGCAGGCCTCGGCTGCAGGTTGCCGCTTTCTTCGCGTTCTTCGCCACGGAAGCCAATGTAGCACCGGCTCCCCAAACACTTTGGGCTTTCTCCCCACGCGGCGCCAACAATCGTTTTCGTGGGGGCCACAGGAGAGGAGAGACGTGCCCCGTTCTTCTCTCGCAGAATGACCACCGGGTTCAGACAGTCTCGCTTTGTGAACGGCGGCGGCTGGGAATCTGTCTGTTTTGTCGCGGCTACTCTCCGTTTCACCTTATGATGGACTACAGAGGAAGCCACGAGCCACCGAACCAACCACATGCGATCTCAGTGTCACGTGACCATCAAGAGCGGCGCAGCGACGTGAGGAGGATTCTTGTCACGGGGTACGTTCACAGGGATGGATTGGCCGGTATGAACACTGGCATTGCTGGACGAGTTGGTGTGGACTTTGGTGGCAGTGCTCCAAGACGAAGACGAAACGAGGACAGGACATTACTGCGCGCTAACCTTGCCACCACTGGCTGGGACGGCTCGCAGCATCCATTGTGGTCCATGCTAAAGTGAAATGGGGTATAGTGCTGGCAGGGACCTGCGCCTCCAGGTGGTCGCTACGGTGTCTCGCAGGGTCATCGTACTCGTGGGCTTCCGTTCGGAAAGGGGGAAGCCGCTGACCTGGCTCGGGCTGGCTGACCTTCCACCCGGGGTCTCTCTCCCCATCTGGGATTTTAGGGACGCATCCGGAAGGGCTGCTGGCTTTCCCCGCTTCGGTCCCCTGCGCTAGAAAGGAAAATGGGGGGGGGGGGGGGGGGGGGCAGGGGGAGTGGGAGGGGGAGAAGAGACGGGTTTCTAAAAGGATGTCTCAAGAAACGCCGAAAAGCGGCGGCCAGTAAAGCTCGTTAAACGGCCGGGATTAGGCTTCTCTAATGCCCCTTCTGTGCACTGGCGGCATCGGAATGAAAGGGTGGTAAAATGCCGCGAGAGGGAGGACGGGAGGCGGCGTTGACTGCAAGAGTCAGATGGTCATGTTCCGGGGTGCTAAACTCTTTCCAAACGGTTTCGATTAGGCTTTAGCGACGCAAGTGGGCTTCCAGACGGCGAAGAAACCCGAAATGCGGAGTGTCAATGCTTTTTTTTTTTTTTGCATTATTTCAGCTCTTTTAACGGATAGCTAGTACCGTATTTCGCGGACTATCGACCTTCTTTACAAGGGCACTGCCATCTTGAATTTTGTCACTTCCAGTATGGGCGAAAACATTGTTTTGCCGTCGCCACGCCAATAGAAGATATTTAAAATCGTTACCGTCACCATTCCGGTTTTGCCGATCCTCTATTTTTTTTTTTTTTTTTCACTATTTTTCTTTGCCTATACCGGATACGCCTTTTAGGTGGCTGGGGACGAGAGTACACGAAAAAACGGCCAAACGTGCTTTAAAAGTTGATATGCTACGTACGCTGTGCCGGCTATCTATAGCCGGGGTGATACTGCTTATTTACATCATACAGAAGACAGCCTTCATACAGATCCGAATGCCGCATGGCAACGAGTTCAAAAAGAAACTTGGCACACGATGCATTCGAACCACGGATGTTGCGGTGACTCGTGTTTGCAGACTGTCTTTTGTACGTAGCGTGACCCGCGGCTTAAAGGTGCGAACTATGCACCTTCTCATCGCTTAGCACCCATGCGGAAAAATTCGGAGTCTCTGGCCTTTGGACGCATGCGCGTCGTCTGAGATTTTGCAGAAGAAAGCTACCGCGCATGCTCAGAACGCGTTCCATAGCCCAGTATTAGTTAAATATGTCGGTGGGCAGGAGGCGTGAAAGTTGGTCTGCTTCTTGCGAACCTCGGGCGTTTGTTTACCTCCAAAGGCGCCCACGTTCTTTTGTTTTCCCCTTACCTCCAGGAAGGACGGCACGCGCTTGGCTGCCCCGTCATCGCGCTGTCCCTGCGCCTTCTCTATGCTGCCCCTTGGGGGATCGGTGGCCGAGTGGTCTAGCGCACACCAGCTCGGAGCACGTGGAGCGAAAGCTCGCGCTGCAGAACCCAGGGATCCTGGGTTCGAGCCCCCCCCCCCTGCCCGTTTCGATCTGGATGAGCATCGTACCGGCGTGCGGTCGTGTATCACTACTGCGTGATGCACGTTAAAGACCCCAGGCTAGCGGCTGTACCGCACTGGCTAAATTTCTCATCTACAGCTGGGAGACTCGTCGCCCCTGTGAGGCAGACCAAGTTCTAGGCTGTATAAACACACACACAACCCAATTCTATGCTGCCCCCTGAGTGGCGTGCCTATCAATGCGTTCCGATGCGCTAAAGATGCACTCTGGAACAGTGGTGGTATCAGACAGGGCCGTTGTTGAGATCATGCTGTTTCGCGATAACAATTAGCCAAAAAAAAAGGAAAAAAAGACTTAGTTGTTTTATGTAATGCTTAGACGCTCAATGCGCCTGCGCTTGACGTGCGCAAGGTAGCTGAGGCACAAGCGGACAGTTTTACTCGCTCCTCCTACACCGGTGCAGAAAAGTGAGGGGCAGTGCACTTCCGGTATGTGTATTGAGATAAGACCGGAAGTACGCCGACCTACACTTTTCTGCACCGGTGCAGGAGGTGCGGTAAATCGAACGAGCCTAATGTAGATCAATCTCGATCTTGATGGCACAGACACTCACTGCTTGTGGTTGCAAAAACGTTTATGGCAGCTAACATATAAGTGACCGTCGACTCCTTCTGGAACCACGGTCGCGACGCATATTCGAAATAAAAAATAAATAAAAAGCGTTCGCGCTAATTTTTGTTTTCATCAAAGCAATTCGAATTGTACAGACAATAATATACTATGAAAAAAATAAAAAGTCGGAATTTATATTCGTATTTTTTAGTCAGCACGGTGTGCTATTTGCCGGGAAACTAAGACCTTATGATTTTTAATAGTAGTAAAACACGAATGAAGCGAACACCTACTGCAGATTATGCGCCAGGTTTAGACTAGACAGGTTTTCCTCAGCCACGATTTGCTACCGCGAGGAGAAACTCACGCGTGCTTTCCAGCGGGCTTGGAGTGACGCGCGAGTAAAATTCAGCGATACAATAATACCTGCTGAAATTATTCTATCTGAAGACACATACGTAAGCAATTTAATCGGGCAGAACCTAGATGCGGGCAAGGCCTTATTTTTAATAACTGCTGACCACGGTGTTGCCGGTATAGACCTTTTCCTTTTCTGTGTACACTCGCCCCTGCAGCCACCTAATAGGCGTATCCAGTATGGGCGACGAAAAAATACTAAAAAGTTTCAACCTGTAAATAGTAATAAAATAAGGGGTGTGATTGCCTGAAGCTGAGCAGGTTGGTTATTCATACTAGTAGGATACGCCAGCTGAACGGAGGAAGAAATATGCAAGACAGAGAGAGTCACACGGAACATACACACGCACTCCGCTGGTGCGTGTCTATGTTCCGTGTGACTCTCTCTGTCTTGCATATTTCTTCCTTCGTTCAGCTGGCGTATCCTACTAATAGTAAAATAAGGGGGAGGCAAAATGATATTGTGTGACGGTTACGCTTATATCCTAAGTGACTTCTACTGGCGTGCCGACGGCAAAACAATGTTTTCGCCCATACTGGAACTGACGACAATTCAAGATGGCGGCTCCCTTGAAGAAAGGGAATATACTACGCCGAATCGAATAATAAACCTAGAATGCATGCGCTGTTGAGTTATGCTTCGCTGGCGACACAGGTGGCTAACTGATGCACGTGTACTTTTTCTTTACTATACTATACCGTAAATCATCGTGCAGTCATAGGATATACGAAAACAGATAGACATACTAAAAGCGAAAGCTTACAGCGCGTTCACCGAAACGCCGGAGAGGCTACGCTTTCGGTGCTGCTTGATTGACACCATGCATCAGCTCGTAGCGCCCGCACGCTCGGCATAAAAATAATTAAATAAATAAAGGTATGCGCGCAGAATTTGAGGGAAATGAGGAGACGAGAGCGCTTAGGGACGTCGGAACACCGAGCTAGGTCTGGTTGAAATGAGTAGTGGGTAGACGGGAAGCTTGCTGACTTTGTCTCTATCCTCACTCTTCGAATGCCGGTGTCCTGCGTTCGTCGTTCGAAGAGTGAGTAGACAAAGGCACCTAGCTTAGCGCCTACCCACTATTCATATCAACCAGAGTTCGGTCCCCGGGAGCTCTTGTCTCCCCCTCTCTCTCAATTTCTACCCGTATATAGCTACGTGCTTGAGACGGACACCAGCCCCAGTTTCAAAACGGAATATCATACGATGTTAATGTTTACTCGTTTGCCTTCGTGCTTCGTTAAATTCAGCTGCATGCTCGCATTAACAATTAACACGAAATATCATCCAGCGTGTCATGTCTATCAGTTAAACGATCTGAAAGTTTGAGAAAAGGGAAAGTTAAACGATCTGAAAGTTTGAGAATAGTGCAAGTACATAAGGGGGAACAGATGATATGCCACGGACTAAAGTGTACACCCGCCGGCAATATGAATGTGAACACCTTACCTGGTTTCTTGCCTGTTTTACGGCTCCCTAAAGCTATATTAACTCTCAACGTCTCAAATGGTACGTGGCTTGGGGGTCTAAACTTTGCGTTCTAGCCCTGTTCTGGAGCAGAGCTTGTTTCAAAACTTGCAGGAGTGTCAAAAACAAGAGGGCTGTTCACCTTCATATCGCTCACGTGTGTACGATATTAGTCTTAGCAGTTTGGCGAAGGAGGTTGCAGGTGACAAATAAACCGCACGGACACGACTGCAGCTGCGCAGCCCAATTCTTTCTACGCCTAAGGAATCGGTAAGCTGCCAAGACGACGGCCGCGGTGATTGCATGAATGCGCATGGCAAATGTTAAGAAAAAAAAATTGTCATAGTTTTGTGCTTGTCGAATTTTTCCGTAGAAATTTATTTATTTATTTATTTCAAAATACTGCGACCTCGATGAGGTCATCGCAGGAGTGGAAAGAAAACATGCATGTACATTCAAAAAGGCCATCGATAAGTCCCGGTAACCTCGAACCTTTTTAGATGATTGGGATTCCGCGTTCTTCGTTTTGTTTTAGTCATCCTCCGTTTGTTGTCATGCGTAGGCTGGTACAGCTACAAAGAGCGATGGGGGAGTGTATGTGAAATGTGATCCTTAGCTAAATGACGGTAGGTACAGCCGCATTAGGAGAGGAGGAGGGCCCAGTCTCCGTCCGGCCTTCTTTTTCCCAACTTCCGCGAAGTGGCCAGAGTCACCGACCCACGGGGCGAACAAGTTTCCGTAAACGAGGGATCCTGCCGCTCTTTTCCTCGCCACGCCGTCCGCCGTGCCATCTGCCGATGTCCGCCGGAAATTCCCGTCGCACGCTCCTTGGCGTCCTTCGGCGGCGGCCCCGAGAGAGATTGCAGTCGGACTCGTCGTACGCGTGTACGCGCTCGCGAAAAGAAAACAAGCAAGATGGCGGATGCCGCACGGCCGGCGCGTCTTTCCTGAGCTTCCTCGTGGCTCCGGGGCGGAACGGCCACCGAGCAGTTAAAGGTAAGGCGGGGATTCTGGCCGCCCATTCACCGTGCTCCTCTAACTTGCCGTGTCTTCACGCGACTTGATCCCCCAATCGAAAACTGAAGCGGTCAAATTGGGAACCGGCTGTTTTCTCTCTCGCATTTTTACAATTAGTATGCGGTTATGTTGCGGAGGCCCCGCTAAATTCCTTATTTTTTTAAATAAATATATATATATATATATTTTTTTTTTCCGTTATAGATTGGGATTGACAGATGCGCTTTGTCATCGTCGCTGGAATTCCTTCCCAATTTTTACGGCTTTCATATTTTCTGTGTCTGTCGAAAAAAAAAAAAAATAGGAAGGGGGAGAGGAGATTCACGAAAACCACGTGGTCGTTCCACGTGCGAGATTTCCGGAACGCGCCAACGCGCCCCCGAGCCGTTGCTCGCTCGGCGCCGTCGCTTTCCCCTTGCAGTGCACGCAGTGTTGTTGTTGTGCTCCGAAATGTAGTAGTAGCACGTGGTTCCACTTGTATTATCGGTCGCGCCGCCGTGAGCGTGTTGTTTCGCAGATGCTTCCCGCCTTCCGCCGGTCGTTAGCATCTCTGTTTATTTGTTTTCTTTTTTTGGCGGCGTTCGCTTTCCTTGCGACTTTCTCTTTTTGTCGTTTCGCGTGCGTGTGTTTTGTATTTGTGATTGGTCGCTCACTCATTGCTCTTCGATCGGCGCTCCAAAGGAGAAGGGCTTCCTAAGGACCCTCCGTCATGAACGAGTCGTTTGCGCGCTGGCGGGGTTCGAGCCCCGGGCTCTCGCCCATGGTCGGTCTCACCTTACGATTGACTGCGGCGGATGCTACGTTGCATCGGATCCAATCCAATGCCCTTTATGTGTCACGTGACCTTCGGGAGGAGCGCAGCTTCTAAGCGTTGTAGAGGTGAAATACAATAAAACGTGTGCATGCTCTTAAGCCGCGGTCAAACTTCTAATAAATCGTTCACAAAAAGAAAAAAAAAGTGCAAACACTGTTTAAGGTTTTTGGTTTTTTGTATGAATTCTGTTATGTCTGCAGATTGCGTCTTTTGCAAGACGTTTGAGTTGTCTGACTGTTGTTTTGGGGAAATAAAATGTGGAGAAAATAAATAGATAGGCAGGGTAAGGGAGGTCTTCGTTCGCCGCTAAGTCGTCCTCGGGTCCTTGGATCGACTGACGCGCGGGCCGCGAAGTCACGCTTTATATATTGACAACGCTGGATTGGCTGGCGGTGGCTCGCAGTGTCCGCTGCAGTCCACCGTACGGCGAAACGGAGTCTAGCGGTGACACTCGCGAGGAATGGGACTCGGGTAACGATCGCCGGGTTCGGGGAGCGCGACATCGACCCTGCATGCGGGCCCCGTCGCGGATCGAGGGAAGCGATTGAGTCGCTTTGTGGCTTCGTGGCGGGATTTTAACACCCAGGTTCCGTCGTGGGGAGTACCTGCCGAATAAATAACGTGAGTGTCGATTAGCTGAATGGTGAGAGTTTTTTTTTTTTTCTGTTTTAAGGTAGCGTCGGGACGAGTTGATGGTACGAGGCGAAGCTATATTAATAAACGGAACGCACAAATTGCTTCGTGTGGGTGCGTGCGTATGCTTGCATTCCTCTTCTTTTGTATGTGTTCCGATTTTTATGTTCCTTGTTTCACTTCCCGTCCGATTGTAGCCTACATGGAGCCATAAGGCCCCCCGATGCTTCTTTTTACGAGTAACGACGACCAATACAAACCACGAGGCACAATCCGCTGGAAGAACGTGGCGTCAGTCAGTTCAGTGTTCTGCTGTAAAGTTCCTAGATCGGAGGGACTTTCTTCTGCTGCGTGCCGCGCCACTCGCTTTCCTCAAAACCTGCACCGTCACGCAGTCGGCGCTTCAAAGAATGTCGCAATACTTGTAGTAAGCTCTTATCTAGGAACTTTAATGGAGCGCAACCAAGCAGCGCGAAAAGTGCATCGTTACGGCGCTCGTGTTCTTTCCATTTCGTCGTCACCGACTAAAATATCAAGCACAGTGAAGCCGCCGTAGTTCTGCGCTTTTCTTTTTTTTTTTTTTGTGTGTGTGTGATTGGTTTAGCTTGATAGCAAACCGGGATGTATGTATGGATGTTCCTTTGTAACGGGCGGTAACTTGTGCCACCTAGCTGCCAAGCAAACGAGCGTCATGACGATGCACTTTTTACGCCGCTTGATTGGCTCCATCGTATTGTGGCGTCGGCTGCGGTCGCACTTGGAAGTGAAAGAAAGTATAATGTTTTTTTTTTTTGTCTTTCTAAAAAGAAAAAAAAAAGGAAAGGCACTGAATAAAACAATTTTCTAGATAAGAGCGACATTCTTTGAAGCGCGGACTGCGTGACGGTGCAAACTTAAGGAAGCGAATGATGGCGCACAGCAGAAGACTGAACTGAAAGACGCCATTTCGTTCCAGCGGATGGTCCCTTGTCATTTGTATTGGTTGTCGTTACTTGTAAAAGCAGTATCTAGGGACTTTAAAAGACACGTTATTTTTGACGCGTGCTGGCTTTTTATTTTTTATTTTGAGGTGTGCGAATACACATTCGAATCGAACAGCAGAGCGTCATTCGTATCATAACCTTCACAGCGGAAGGGAAAGCCACGACAGCCAGGCCAGTTTTCTTAAACAATGTCAAAGCTAGAGATGACACTGCACGATTCGAACTGGCATCCGCGCAGCTCTATTACTTGTGTATGCGTGCCCAAGAACCGCGGTGAGTTCGTCGATGTTGCCAAAGTTTTCAACGAGGTAAGTCATAACACCACGTCTCGTGACTACGGCGAATTCCGGACAAAACTTGTTGTACGATGTCGGCCTCGCTCAAATTTCCGTCTCGACCTCGCCAGGGGAATTAGAAAAGCCTTACGCCGAGGGAAGAATAAGGCGCGAGAAATGAGTGTATATATACGAGGAATGTCGGAACGCCGGCTCCTATCGGAAGAGGAAACCAGTCTTCCCCGGGTTGGTCCCGAAAACGAAATAGAAGGAAAAAAAAAATGTAATCTGTCGAGCGAGACATTACTGCCATGAACCTTTCGTACGATGATATGATGATCGTGATACTTTGCGGTCATCGGGGGAAAAAGTGTGTGTGTGTGTGTGTGTGGGGGGGGGGGGGGGGGGGGGTCTTCGAATGTCGAATTTTATATACGCTTAAAAAAAAGATGTAGTATTTTTTTTTAGGACTTATACTTAAGTTACTCGGGCGCTCTCAACTGCCATTGAGTCAAGGACAGTTGACTCAATCGCGATCGGTCGGATTTACATGGCGGCGCCAACTGTCATCGAGCCGCTAATGACAGTTGAGTTCAACTGAGCTCCTCTACCGCCGACAATAGTTGCGAGGCACTAACTGTTTCGGAATGCAGAGGTAGGCGTCTAGACAGAATCGCAGCAGCAAAATATCCGGGAAGGAATAGATTTATGCGTCCGAGCTGCCGCTGAAACGATCCCGGCTAGCCCAGGCCGGCGCAGCCGTAGCCTTGGCTATTAGGGAGTTTTCGTAAATCGTTTTTGCCGTCCCGCAACGCGCTCCGCAACCCGCTACGATACCCGAAACTTTACAGTCAAGGCCTAGGGCGCGCAGGCGCAGTAGCGGCTTCTTCGTTGCGGAGGGCTTAGCGGAGGGCGAAACGCGGTCTACGAAAACTCCGTATTGTAACGCGCTCCGGGCGCCCGAGCGAGCGAAGAAGCGAGAAAAGAACGACTGATGAGCGAAAAAAAGAGAGAAAGGTAGGTTGACGTCACGGCGACGTCAAATATGTTGATCACCCACTCCGGCAACTAGGACGGGTACAGCCGTTAACATCCATGCTCCCTCGGGGCCCTCGAGGCGCTCTTTCTGCGCTCAAGCGTAGGGTCCTTGTTTCCGCCGCCTCAAAACATGGCGTTAATATCGCCGCCTCTACTGTTAGTTAGTTAGTTGGCGGTACCTAACCCCTTTTGAGACAGGGGGGTCAGCAAAAGTTCAAATTGCCGACACAGGTAAAAGTTTTAGTTCTTGTTTGGTTTTAGCTTTTCCCACTTTTGGGACACTTTCACTGGTTGGCGATCAGACGTAGTCTCTTCCATTCAACGAGAATGCGCTTGGTGGCCAGTGAACCGTGGGCTCCTTCCCCGAATCCCAGCATTTCGGGAATTCTCTCTTCGCTGGTCGCCCAGGGCGGTCGACAGTGGTCTAGGGCAGGGCACCACAGCAGCACGTGGAGAACGTCCTCGCTTGACTGCCCGCACAGATGACAGGCTGTGTCGGTGTCTCCGAAGAGTTGGGCACGTCGGCAGCCTGTCATCAGCGCTCCTACCCGTGCCTGAAACAGTAGCGCACTTTCATGGTCCCCTCGATAGTGTGTGCAGGGAGACGGCTCAGGCTTGTGGAGCGCGTAGATGCTCTGGAGGCTCTGCTTTTTCCTCACCGCTTGTCTCCAGGCCTCAAGTTCAATCGCGTTCACCTCCTCTGTCACAGCCTTGAGCCATCCTTTCTCCGATGTGGCCTCATGTCGCCTTGTCCCTTTGCTGTACACAGAGTCGAGCCTGGCGATGGTGTTTGACCAGTTCGTCCTGCTGCTGCGGTATCTAACGTAGTGGAATGTCCTTTTGGCGTACGCTTCGTCTGGCATGTGGATCAGGCGCCCGAGGTATCCGAGCTTGGCCCTTGCATCCCGTTGCTTGAAAGTCGACCAGGCCATTTCTCCCGTGACGGCCAGGTTTGCAGTTGCCCCGTTTCCGCCCAGTGCCACCTCCCGATTTCCACTTGATGGCGATCCAGTGTGTTCAGGGTGGTCTGTTGGAAGACCACTGCGTCGTTAGCGTAGGTGACCGCCGGTACTGCGACACTCTTCCACAGTGCCCTTGCAAGGGTGTATGGGTTATAGGAATACTTTGCCATGTTCCACAGGTGACCTTTTCGGATGGTGGAGGTTTTTAGGGTGTTCCTCTCGTGTAGTTCCAAGTACAGCGGGCCTTCTTGAAGAGTCACTCCCAGATACCTGTATTCCTTGGTATATTCTTCTTCCACCTCCTGTACTCTAAACGTGTGATTAGGCTCGTGAGCATTATAGCCCATCCACTTTGATTTTTCCTTACTGAATTTGAATCCCTCTTCATTCCCAATTCGAGTGCCGATATCGAGCATGTCTTGAAGGTGGGTTTCATTCTCTGATAACAGGAGTATATCATCAGCAAAGGCCAGTACTGGAATATAAGTTGTTTCCATATCATTACTGGAGGTAATGGTTGTGAAAGAAACACCCTGCCCTTTGGCTTGCAGCTCCAGAATGAGATTGTTGATGTAGATGTTGAACAGGGTTGGAGAAAGGGGGCAGCCTTGGCGCAGACCCACAATCATGTTCACCTGCCCTGATAAATGTTCTCCCAAACTGTATCTGGCGTTGCATCCGGCGTAAATGTTTCTGAAGAGCGATACTGTCTGAACATCCAGTGCCATCGCTTCTAACTTCGTCCACATCTTCTCATGGGGCACTGCATCATAGGCCTTTTCCAAGTCAAGGTAAGCCAGATAGAGTGGTGACCTATCTAGATTTTTTAGCTCTATTAGTTGTGTGACAGTGAATAAGTTGTCGCTGCCCCGCCGGTTCCTACGGAATCCGTTCTGTGCCTCGCTGAAAAGGTAAGCTTTCTCACAGAGTCTCTGCAGTCTGTCTTGCAGAATTGATGCAAAGAGTTTGTAAACATTACTTAGTATTGTTATCGGCCTGTATGAGTCTAATGATTTCTTGTCTTTATCTTTTCCTTTGTAGATTAGTTTTATTTTGGCTTGTTTCCAGGCTTCAGGAATAGCACTTTTTGCCAGCATGTTGTTTAGAAGGTACCTTAGGTGCTTCTGTGCTACCGGTTTAAGCTTTTTCAGGAACTCGTTGGGGGATGTCGTCTGGACCTACTGCCTTTCCTGCTTCTAGTTTATTAATATGTCTCTGCAGTTCCCCGGGCGCTATTGGTTCAAGAATGCTGCGGTCAAATTGTTCCTGAGGTCTTAGGGATGTTTCCTCCTGTGTCCTCGGTCTGTTGTAGAGGGAGGCTTGAAGTCCCTGAAAGTATCTAGTCATCGATGATTTCTTCTTCAGTGGTCCATTAGTCTTCTCCACTCCCTACCGTCTTGTGTTCAAGGTCCTCGTGTGGTTGGAGAGATCGTACATATCTCCAAAACCAATGGCTTTTGTTGTCGCTTTCTTGTAGGGCTTGTTCGTGTTTCGTGTGTATCTTCAGAATTTTCGTCGCCACTAGAGATTTTACTTTATTTTTCTGTAGCTCGTAATTTTCCCAGTTTTGCTTTGCCATGCTGTATGCCGGGCCGCCCCTAGATGGCGCAGGTTGTCCTGTCGCGTCCTTAGCGGCCGGTTCGCTGCCCCCCCCCCCCCCCCCCCCCCCCCCCTGGTTTGCTTGCCTGATTTCATTTCTCCTCGATTTCATTATCGTCTTCTGGGTCTTTTATTTTATATCTTTTTTCGTAAACCACTGTAGCGCAACTTCAGAGAAGCTGCTCCTCAAGTGGTTAGGAGGCAAGGAGCACACGTTTACTTTTCATACATTCTTTATTATTTACACAGATCTCATACATACAATGGAAGATATATACAGGTAATAAAATTTACGGAACAAGAGAACAGATGGCACGAGAAGCACGTAAGAGCACAATGAAAGAATATACATTTATAAAAGATATCGCACCACCACAGTTTTGATCAGCAGAAACTTCAATGTTTCGTAGACAAAACATATGATTTTTTTGTTACTCAGCTGATAAATGACTTGTTTTACGGTTTCTGTGTTTTCCTATCAGCTGCAGACCTTTTCAAATGAGGTTTTTGCAGGTCTCTTTTTTTAAAAGGCGTAAATGCCTCAGGGTTCGTAGCAGAACATCTGTTGGAACTTCTAGCCGATTGCTGGACAGACAAGGTCTCCGACTGTTCTGTCATGAAAGCACTAAGATTCTTCATCACATCGTCCTTGTATACCAGATTGAGAACGCACGCCAGAAAGCACTCCGCTTGCCCACAAAAGTAAGGCAAGGGTCTGTGGGCAGAAAAAGAGCACCAAAAATGCCTGTGTCGTCCTGTGCGCTTAGCACGTGTAACGGTTCGATCTGCCTTCGAATTTCAGGTGCAACGTCGCTCATACGTAAGAAAAAACGAAAGCAAACGTGTGTTAAGTGCTGTGAAATGGGCTTGAAACGAAACTTCACCTCTCGCTTCGGAACTCCTTTGGGAATAGAAAGAACGACAAGACTTTCGACTTGCTGGAGTTCCCGCACCATTTCGCAGCGCAGTAGCGCCAAGGTATCCTGAGAGCACCAGAACTTTCGAAGTCAAATTAGCGCGGACCGAGCGAACACCACGTTTTCCGCAGAACACTCGGAGCTGACGATCACGCTCATCGGATGTCGGCGACCGTTGCACCGGTGGCACCGGTTACGCCGTTGCCATGGCCATTGACCCGGTGGCAATGTCGATCGCAACGCCATATTTTGAGGCGGTGGAAACAAGAACCCTACGGTTGAGCGCAGAAAGAGCGCCCCAAAGTAACCCGTCCTAATGGCCGGAGTGGGTGATCAACATACTTGACGTCATTGTGACGTCATCCTGACTCTTGGCGGCCTCTACCGAGGTTTCCTTGAACGCCGCTAGCTGCGTTAGCCTGGCTAGCCGGCAAGCCACCAAACGAGTAGATGGTGGAGGGACCAGCTGTATAAATGGACAAATAGCTGGCGGTAGCTTGCACCGCCTATCCTAAAATATGGGCAGCCTATCCCCGAATCTGCTTTGGCACGCGTGTAAAAGCCGCTAAAAAGCAACAAGGCATTGAACATATTTTACGGTATACTTATAGTAAATAAAAGGTGTGTCTCCGAGTAAATTACTTTAATAATTACACTTATCACGTTGCACAGGAACTAGTTTCGTTTTAGCTTCAACTGCGTTCTAGACAGCCTGTAGCAACACCTCAGCTCAGTTCAGTTCAATCACAGTTGGGGCCGATATCTGTGATTGAAGTCAACAACAGTTCAAAGCGCCCGTGTATGGGTATAAGTGAAAGTCAGTGAGAGTAATCCCCCAAAACGGTAATACTTCAGTTCAGTCCCTCCCTAAGTTTAACACTTCAGGGGATTAATTATGGTCCCTTAAGCGCCGTCGTGTCCACAGTTGGAGGAGTAACCTTGATCCATTTGACTGCAGTGGTTCTCAACCATTTATGTTTCGCGGACCAATTGTGGATCGGCCGAGATGATGGAGGACCCCGTTCGTGGTGAGGGGAAGGGAAAGTATAAGTTAATTATGATTGTGATTTAGTAAATGGATGTTACCAAGGGCTAGTGTGAAGTAAACTTCACTTATTGACATATACACGAGAAAACGCACCCGAAAATTGGAACGTTTCTTCTGAATCTGAAAAAAGACAACTTTTATTTCCGGGCTCGACTGATGAGGCTGGGCTTTGCGGACCCCTAGAATGCCTCCGGGGACCCCAAAGGGTCCGCGGACCCCCATTTGAGAACCACTGCATTTGAGGATCAACAGGGCTATTATTGGGATGCAACTTTTTGATTGTTGCATGACTAACATTTCGTTCCTTTGGGGATTAATTGTTAAGAGGAGAATGGTATTTTCACGACTGAAGAAAAAAAAAGCAATAAAGGAAATTAATCAACACGCGCACCCCGAAATCCTGTGCTCTCCGAAAGCATATTATACACCTGAAAATTGTGTTGCGGCAATTAGGCTAAAATAGTTTTCACTCGCAGCGATATATTTTTGTCTAATTGCAGGGGTAAATATTTTTTTAAAGGTGTCTAAAATGGAAACATAAAAATCGACTGCAGCAGTCGACTTTTATGTTTTTATGCGTCAAAAAGAAATAAAAAAAGTATTCTACTAACATTCTCCTACACAAAATTTGAACCCTGTTTGTTTGTTTTTCGACCGTTGTGAGTTGCACGCGTTTTGCCTTGTGTAGCCGTCTTCAATAAAAAAAAAAAAAAGCATTCAACCCCAACCCTGTTGCACGACACAGCATGATTTGCAAATAATTACAATAGCTTATTTTTCAACTTTTAGCGAGCAATTTTCGCTCGCAATAGTTTGCTACCAAGGGGAGAGGCACGACGGCGCATGCGTGTCAGTCTCCTGCTAGAACGAGGGTTGCTTCTTGCATGGCTCGGATAGAAAATGGCATACCATCGAGATTCACACGCTTACCAGCGACCTCCGTGTTTCCCCGTGCCCCGTTGTTCGGAAGCGCCATAATTTGCGTAGTGAATGTTACGACAATGTGAAATGTGGAACCTTTTGAAGATTTTGGTATTTCTTGCGGGATGCGGGACACGAGCCCTCAATGCGGGACAGTCAAGCGAGTCACGGGACGGGTGGTCACCCTAACTGCGCACCGAACCAACTCGCATCCACCATCTAGGGGCGCTGCCATCTTACCAGTGACATCACGGCTCTTGCGAGGTCACGTGACGAGTAGTCACGTGACGAGTATTTACTCGGTTGCCATGGGCGCGGTGCCAGCTCGGCTCGTTGCTATGGTACCGCGCGTGACCAATCGCGGTGAGAGGCGGCACAGTGAAAAGCGTGGCGCTACTCTGGCAGCTACGCTGCCACACACAGTGGCTCTAGATGGAACCACATCGGCGATAAGTCGTGTGCATTCAGTGCCGTTTTCCAGCGCCGATTCGGCGCTGCGCTGTATGAGTGAACGGGTCTTTAACCTGTCCACGACATAGTTGAACATCTACTATAATGCCTGGATCTCAATCAGTATTTTGCTACAGCGTCACATATATTTTTAATAAAGTCAGAAAACGCAACTGCTGGACACCGAAAGCGCAACTTGACTGGGGAGGAAGAAGAAATATTGAAGAAGAGAGAGATGAAGGGAAGTCACGCTGCCGTGATACATATTTTCCCCAATCAACTTATTTGCAGCTTTTTAGAAGCCGCGAAAAAATGGTTATCATATTTCTTTTCAATTTTTAATATTGTGTGTGTGTGTGTATGCCTTCGATGACAAACGACTTGGATTATATTTGAAAGTTGTGTCTAAACTATAGAAAACGGCACGTGACCACGGAGAAGAGAGTCAGCGCGAGTCAAACCGGCCAGTTTTCGATCGGCGGTTTTCGGGCGGAAAGAAAACTGATTTCGCGCCGCGAATTGTTTTCTGGGTAGTTGGGCTTTCATATGTCACGTACAAATAAAACCCTTGGCCAGCATAAATACTCCATGAGTGTCCCTTTACAAACCATTCACACGGTCAGCATAAAGGTACCTTTGACATAGGTCCCTTTGCTATCGGCGAATCAGCCCGTGCTCTTGGGTCGCGAGCACGCGCCACGCGCGGAACATCGCTAATTGCTTGGCCGCAGAGAATAAAGGTCTCTTAGCTAAAGGTACCTTTACAGTCGTGTGAATGGGGTATAAGAATGCTTACGTTTGGGAATGCGAAAGCAGCAATTTTTGTACTTTGCGCAAATACCGCTTAAAAAAATCCTTAACGTTAATGACCTATGAAACACGCGTTCGTTTTTCACCCCCACGCAATAGAAGTCCCAGAAAAAAATGTAAGAAAAACGAGCAGCGTTCACCCCCTCAACTCGCAGCCAGAACAAGCGGCCACGTGATCTATAGCCGATTATATGCCGCCAGTGTTGATCATGGCCACGCGCTGGGGTTGGCAAAGCGCAGGACACGCGCTGAGTTCCTGACATTGTTATGGCTCGGCTGTTGTCGTCGTTGCAGCGATTGGACACGGGTCACTACCCGAATGCTTCTCGAACTAGTAATTGTCACGAGCCCAAGTCGAGTGCCCACGCAATGCTCGGGTCCAATCTATGAACCGCATTCAAATATCGTCACTTGGGTGTACTGCGATCCCCGAGTTACGTCATCAAATTTTGCAAAGGAGAGATTGAATGAAAATGATCGCTTTTGTCCTTGAAATTACACCGCAACAAAGGAGTTTCTTGGCCAATGGCGTTGCGTGTGAGTATCCTTGAGTCCCAGGTGTGCCAGTAAGCTCGTGCAGAGTGAAAAACATTCCAATTGAATATCGTTGCACCGCTCCTTTAAGGCCGGTTCTCACATGCAGCGAAGCGCTGATGTAGCGCTCCTCACGTGCCGTCAGCTACTTATTGTCTGCCATGAGCAACAGTTTTGACGGTGCGATACAAAGCTGGTGAACGCTGCCGTCAGCACGCGCTTAGCGCGAGGTTAGCGCTATGCTTGTAGCGCTCCGCTCCATGTGTGAACAGGCCTTTATAGTCCCTTTGGTGAAATGTTTTCGTGTGATGTTTTCAACATGCATTAAAGTTCTTTCTGCTAATTAGGCCTGTGTGTTTGCGTATACGTTGGCCACAGACCGGAAACATTCGGACCATTTTGCCGCAGAACGATGATTAGTCAACCAGTGCCGTGGAAGCGCCGTGGAGTCGGGGAAGCGTGCTCGTATCGCATCCCGGAGGTCCGGGTTCCATGCCCACCTAGACCGAAATGCATCAAATTTTTTTTTCAAGGCCACTAATTTGCTTTGTTTACAGGAACCTCCCTGAGAAATTTGACGTCAATCCGAACATTTTTTACGTGTTTTTACTCTTTGCGCCCTCGATCATTTTTGGTACCATCGATCGGTCACGCCGCCTCCGACGCCGGATTTTTTCGTAATGGGGCATATGATGCTTTCTTACTAAAAGGTTGCCATGAAAATATACATTTTTTATATTATTTAAAGACCTAGCTGTTTCTTTTTACTTTTTTTCTTGCACGTATTGATATAAAAGTACCTATGTATAATCGTAGACGATATATATATATATATATAACATACAAGGGGAGCGCGTGGTTTTGTGGAGATACAGTGGTATGTTACGGAAGAAAGCCGAGCTATCATCGAAGCTATTGTGTGAACGAGCGCCATTTCTGTGACTGTTCGATTTTCTTCGTTCTTACCACTTGGTTGGAAAACGATTGCTGCGTCAACACCGATAGTAGTAGTGCCCGGTGAAATAAAATAAAATCACCTTTCAGTCATTCACCCAGCAAACCTACTGTTACACAGAAAAAGAAGAAGAAAGAAAAAAAACCTGATCACTCAACCTGCTGACCCAGTGAACCCTGCCACGCTTGATTTTGCATTTTATGGCGGAACGCACCTGTATTCGGCGCAATCAACGTAAACTCACCAACAGCTTGTCAGGTGGGGAGTGACGTCAAAAATTGAACAGCCGCTGAAGCCTCGATAATGGTTAAACTTTCTTCTTCCACATAGCGCGGCAGTCCTTGTAAGCCACGCGTTTGCCAGGGCTTTTTCATGTCCTCCGCGACTATACAGTGCGCGACACTGACAGCGCAAGCACGACATCGGGCCCTTTTTTGCATTTTACTTCTAGACGGTATCGGCGAGCGTCAAAATGCACCGCTTATGTTTGTGGCCCGATTAAGCAGGGTCCACAACACCAGTAGGTTTTATGACAGCCCTTCAATTAGGAAAATAAAATAAAAGTTCATTCTTCTGTCGGATCCGATAGGGTGCCGTCGCCATTGAAAGGGCTGGCACACCTGCACCCGTGGATCTGGCGTCACTCTTTGCGGGAGGGCCTTTCTTTTCTGTCCGCCACACCTCTCGCTGGTGGCAGCACGTGCACTCGAGTCTTTCGGCGGGAACGGGGTGTCCAATTTTTTCTCTCGAGGGGGTCACGCTGGAGAGGGAGGGCGCCTCGAGGGCGCTGGACGCGAGAGCGCCGACGAAAGAGCGCGAGACACGAGAGCTTATACCGACACAAGAACGCGTGCGATTAGAGCGCGCAACACGACAGCGCTCAACCGGTTTAGCGCGTGTCACGAAAGCGATATCGGGGCCGAGGGATGGGTTGTAGTCCATGGTTGTAGTGTAGGTCAGTGGTTCTCAAATGGGGTTGTGCGGAGCCGCCTGGGGTCCGTGAAGCCCTCTCCTCAGCCCTCAATTCCCCCCCCCCCCCCCCCCTTTTCCCACTTTTTCTAAAGAAGCAGTTTTTTCTTAACCCCCTGGCTGGGTGGCGCAAGCTACCGCCCGTTATCTTTAGCGGTTACCATCAATACACCTTAGTTCTTTTACTTGATGCTTCTTTCTTGTCCTGTCTGTAGACCGCTCTACTAAAGGAGGGCGAGAGAGAAAAGTGGACAGGGCTACCTGCGCTTTCCCCCTTGCTGGAGCGTTAGAAAGAGTGAAAGTCCCGGATGAGAGGCTTCGCCGGTGTTGGGTCTTGCCCGAACTTCGTTCGTGCTTTCTTCTCGGTTTTAAACTCCCAGACTTAATTAGAGCCACGTGCTTCGATGGCGACAGTCCCCCGGTCACTTGAGACACAATTGCTCGGTTATAGGGTGCACGAATAACGACAGAAAGTGTCGAATACTGTCCGGGGACCTACGTAGCTTGCACGGAATCCGGCAAGGCGAGTGCGGCTGCAAGTAAGCTCCATCGCTTTCCCCATGACCCCGATTATCGGCGGCGGTGGCTTGCGTCCCTAAACCGAAAAGTCTTTTCCCTAACGCCATCTCCTCGACTGTGCTCCGAGCATTTCGCGATTGGAGCGCGCAACGCTCCATTCACTCTCAAGATGACGCTACCCACGATAAAACGGTCTAAACACCTTTTCATCTTCCTCCGCATGGGCGTTGCTAGAGTCACTGCAAGGGTTCCCAGAGTAACGCCTTCCTTTTCTTTTTGCGTTTTGCCGACAACGCTGACAACATATTCCCTCTAGCCGATCATTTTTTGGCTTGGTGAGCATCATTGGACGGTAGCGATCACGTGACACAAGCACCGCCAGACCCACCTCCCTCAGTGCTTCAATCGTCCCTAATCGCCACCATCTTGGGTCTACCTAACGTGTCACTATTGCCTTCATACCCTTGTCGACGCGTGGACCCAAGAAGCCGGCGCCATCGTTTCGGTTTCAGCACCGCTCCGCGGTCCTAAAACGAGCCTTCGGAGTCCCTTTACCAGGGTGTAAGATAGACAGGTGGGGAAACGGCCCATAGAAATCTACCGCAGCGCCGTGACCGGATTGTGTACTCGTCTGCTTGCGGGTGGCTTGCGGGTACCCCCGATTTGCGACAGAATGGCGCTGCGGCGAGAAGAAAAAAATTGGAATCGAATTTGCATGGAACTCTATGGGAGAGTGCGCAAAATAAACTGAGAGCACGACAGTCCTCCATTGAAAATCCACGAGAAGCCTTCTCCGTCAGTTTAACCGGTCGCCAGCGTTCGCCCACCTGGAGTGAGAGTTCGCGGTGCTCCACATAGATGGCGCCACAGAAAAAGAGAAAACCGAGGGGGACACAATCCGGTCGCTCATTTGGCTCTCGTTTCGCCACCTGTCTATCTTACACCCTGCCCGTTACTCTGGGAACCCATACAGTGAATCTAGGCGCTGCCGTCTTAGAATCAAGTGACGAGGCAGACATTGGGTTGCTTCAACCTGCTGCTCCGCTCTCCCCTCCGCGCCTTGGCTGATGCGTTTTATTCGTGTTTTTCGTTGCGTTTCACCTCGCTTTCTTGCCTTACTTCGGAAACTGTAGTCCGGCACGTCTACTCGACAACTAAAACATCACGATGGTTCAATGGTCCTTATAACAACTGAGTTTTGTTTACTAGAAGCGCGTGTATTTATGTCGCGCATTTAGAATCGGAAGGCGTCAAAAATAGTCAGCGCAAGGATACTATCTGTATTTCCTGAAAGTATCGTTCTTTGTATTCATAATATAACGAAAACAGGTTCTTTTGATTATGTAAGGAAACTCACAAACGAGACAGACAACGAACGTTGAACTTGTATTTTATCCGAGGCTAGAAGTAATGGTACGTCAACATCAGGCGATTGGTTTGTTCATAATATCACACCTACAAGTGTATGAGGTTCTTAATCTTTTTTTGCGACGGAAACATTTGTTTGGTCGGTTTACTTATGTAGTTTAAGAAATTGTATACCGTGCTCGCTCCCATTTTGACAGTCATTTAAGTGGTTTATTGATTATATTTAGATAACCAGTGCCATCCATTTAATTTATTTTAACAAAGGTTGGGACTTCCCGCGTAAAAAACGGCCACAGACACTTCACAGTAACGAGTTTTTGAATAGCGTGCACAAAGAAATGACGTCGTTTCTATTTGCAAATCCAAACCGCTGTTTGGGTTCAGCGCATGCGGAATATTGACAACGCTTTTTTTTTTTTTGAAGGGGGGGGGGGGGGGGGGGGGCGTACGCTGTTTTAGTTTTTGCTTGTATCTAAAATTCGCAATATTTGACGCCAAAAAAAAAAAAGAGCCGTTTGCATAACATTCACTTGTGTCCAGGATTGTCCATGGCGAATAGTGGTTTACTTTTGGTGGCAGGCGACGCCGAAATTTACAAAGCGAATCTGTTCAAACAAATAAATATTTGTTCACACAGGTCCGTGAAGTGGTGCCTAGCGCTGGAATTCAGCCTAACTTTCCGAGGTATTTGTGGTCCTGGTCCTGCGCCCTTTGATTTTATTTGGCCAATTTTGCGAAAGACAAATGCCAGATTTAATTTGACGGGCCTGTCACTTATATATTGAGTAAGCAAATGTTCATATAAAAATAATTTATTTTCTATTGCCAATATCGCGAAATGCGGCTCATGAGTACTTTAGCAGGGTTGATAATTGAAGAAATTTCATATTCGGCCTGTCAAAACATGCTCGAGTACTGAATTAAAAAAAAAAAAAAGAGGCCGAGGCGATACTGTTTGTTTATATGAATTATCTGCGTCATTACACGATACGTTTTTAGTCAGCAAAGTTCACTGGAGGTTGGGTGCCCACGAAAACCAAACAGTGAGTAGTAAACTCGCGGGCTCATCTGTTCTGGCCGACTCAGCAGATTGCTACTCAAACTGTCGATATGCTTCTTTGCATTCACGTCCATTAGTTTGTTTTTCTGGAAACCGTTGTCATCGGGTACGGCCGTAGACGATGGTAATCTTCCCTGTACATCAGTCAGGTTTCGCAACCGACCATAATTAGATACATCAAAGGAGTTGGTAAAAAAAAAAAAAAACACAATTTAGGCTAAGATACACATCGTAGTCCTCAAAGTGACCTAATACCACTGTTTCATTGGTTGTGTGCTACAAGGAAAATATTCGTATTACAAAATTAAGCAAAAATAACGTAAAACAGCAGCGTAGCCGCGTTCACTTTGAAACAGAAACCAACCAAAATGAAGCAACCTAAGGCCGCCGAGTGCGTCAGCGCGCTCTATCCGCCGGTGAGCCAACTACTAAAATGAAAAGGTCTAGAACAAAAATGAGGCCCTTTTCATACTGCAACCAGTTGCATTATTTTCTACCCCCCTTCCCCTTCTCCCGCTGGCATAGAGTCCCCCTTCACTTTGGCGGGTCCGCAAGGGGTGGGTCCCCGACACATCCATGCTTGAGAACCACTGGTCTAGGTTATACACAGTAAAGTATACTCTATCCTGGGAAAGTATCGCCAAGCTCCCCGAATGGTCGCCATTTTGGTTCATGAATCAAACAATTTTTCCTTCACCTCTCGATTTTTGGTGAGCCGATCTAAATTTGAAAGTGTCAGGTATATAGCTTTTGAAGACGTTTTCTGTACACCGAGGTTTTGCTATTCACACGCCGGTGAAACAAGCGTACATCCTTGTACCGCCGCCACATCGTGTGGCATCGGTGCTTGGAGGCATTAAAAAATTATTTTCTTGTATTTAAAATGCGCAAGAACAATACCCCTGTAAAATATCCGGGCAGATAAGCATGATTGGTAAGTTATTGCTTGCACAATGCCAGATACGCTACATTGGTGAGGGAACCTTTCAGTACGATGAGGCTGCATAGCCATATTGACCCTTTTGAAGCTTCAAAGTTTTGACTGGACCAAAGTGGCGATCGCCATGCATGTAACTAAGACAGATCAGCCAATCAGCTTGCGAGGTTTTGTTGTCTATATGTTGGTATTTGTTTGTGTCCGGCTAGCAGGCAGACAGAGCAATGGCGCTACTTTCCCAGCATCCAGTGACTTTAAATTGCAAAAATCGCGATCAATGTTTTTTTTTTTTTAATTGGCAACATATATTACATGCAGGACGAAATTGTACGACGCGTTGGAAAGATAGACCGAATCCAGCCATAACCTCTAACATTCATATCGGTGCGCAATTCTGCTGGGATGATTTTGGCCAGGATTTTTCTTTCCCTTCCCTTGCCCGTGCCGGGTTAGTCAAACGCAAGTGTCTGAACTAGCCGCGTAAATTAGCTTTTTTTATTTTTTAGGCGCCCTATTTCCATAATCATCACGCGTGTGTCAGTTCGAGTTACTCGAGAGTAGGTTTGGGTTACTCCGGCGGGTTACCACGTCACAACTCAGAGCAGCGGCGTAAAACGAGGGTAGATTTTCAAACGAAAAGGTGGGAAACCTCTACTCTGGAGTAAGTTCGAGCGCATTTTGGAACACGGCTTTTATGATCGTGAGTAAGCAGCTCTAGGCTAGGCGTTAGGCTTCAGTTGGCTTTGTCAGGTCGTCAAGTGAAGTGCGGAACGCCGAACTACTCTTTGTGTTTCTCCGGGTTTGGTTGGGACGATCGATGGCGCTTTCAAAAGCCAAGAGGAAGTACTTGCAAGTAATTCTGAGATCATGCACGACTGAGTTTCCGTGCTTTGTCAGTTCCCGGAAGGGTGACAAGCGTGGATTCTGTACCACGTGCGTCTGTGATGTGAGCGTTTCGCACGGCGGCAAGGCCGGCATCAAGATGCACATCGTTTCACAAAACCATCAGAACTATGTTCGTGCTGCAGGAGGGCGGGGCACCATCGGCAGTTTCCTCTACAACAACTGCGAAGACTGTGTGATGCGCGCAGAGTGTCTCTTCACGAAAATTATTCAAAAACTTAAAAAAAAAAAGGTGAAAGTTTTCTGATTTTCCCCATTCCCCGTGTCCCGAGTTTTTATGTTGCTAGGTTGGTAGGTATACACGAACTCATGTCTGTTACGTCATGGCGCGGTGGTGGCGCGTCGGTCGCACTTCCGGTCTGGGGCTGTGGGCAGAAGTCCCCATGCCAGACGTGTATTCCCGCGTTGTTTTGAAAGGAACCAGACAAAAACCTGCCTTCTCGTCAAAACGCCGCGACGGGCCGTACCAAAATGGTCGAGAATGGTTTGACGGTCAGTTTTCACGTGCTCGGTTCGTCCGAGAATCTGCATATGTGCCGTGAAAACGGAAAAGCAGACGCCGTCGGACAACGATTGCTTGGGCGGGAAGCATTTTAGGTTGAATTCACGGATACTTGTGTTCGTTAGATTTATTTGTTTTGTTCCAACATGAACGCCAGAAAACCGTCAAGTTGTGCGGACCACCTGCGGACTACGTTCAGTGCGTCTTCAAGTTCAGACGGCCGCCTGATCGTTCGAACTATCGTCTGCTCTTTTAACCGTTTCTGCTTCTCGTCTGCTCTCTTAAGGGGTGTCCAAACAGGACACTACAAAACGCACGACTCCGACAAATCGTGAAAATTGAAGCGGACGCTCCTATAGAAGCGCCCGCTTCAATTTTCACGATTTTTTGGAGTCGTGCGTTTTGTAGTGTCCTGTTTGGACACCCCTTTAGACGACGCCGGTCCGAAGACCAAATGTTGGCCCGGTACTTGCGATAAGAAGTAAGTGCAGGCCTCAGAAGACTTAAATTTGAAGGTTGGTAAGCAGGCTCGATTTAAACAGTAGTACAAGATGTTGATCAATGTTACCGGTAGCCATCGCCGACTTGTTATCCCTAATTCACTAGGTCCAACTCTGCTTGCCATTTTCAGTATCGGCGTCGACCATCTCAGCTACGGTTCACGCTTTTGCAACCCGAGCGGCGTCGCGACTGAAAATTGCGAGCGAAATCGCACTTTTCATTTGCTTTTGCAGCCCGAGCGGCGTCCATGCGGAATGAATCGCCACATGTCACATGATCCACGCGAAGTTTTGCGGTGTAACGAGTCTCGATAATTTCGCTGACGCCGCTCAAGTAGTCAGGCATTGTCAGGAAGACGTAGAATGAACAATTCGAATGCGATAAAGGGCAGGGAGACTCATACCGACGCCGTCAACATCGCTTTCCAATGGTTTGTTTACGGGCGACGGCGAGCTTCTTGCCCACACCCCCATCGCGCATGCGCGGCGCTAGTGGCGCCCGCTAGGGGCGCTCCGGTTTGTTTGTAAACATGAATTGGTGTCTACATATAAACTTTAATTGCGGACATTTTTTGTTTTGTTTTTTTAGTTAAATTACACATCACCAAACGCTCGGTCGCCCAGATGTAGTGCTAGCGGTCCGGTCCGGGTTCCGAAGTTTCACAACTCGCCGTTATCTTATTCAAAAGGTATATGCAATTTTCTAAAACTTCCAATGGAATGAAGCTCGTTCGTTGCCGGTAGTTGACGCCATAGCTGCTAATTCGGAAATTTTGGCATCTGGTCCGAACTGCTTGCGCTACGTCTGGACAGAGACCGAGTGTTTTTCTAAACATAACTTGTTTTTGCAATGAAAAAATAATAAAAAAAATATACTGTACATTTTTTTTTTTGTGATATTTCGTGCTTGCCGTTTTGAGATAATTTCAAGGTTTGTCGGCAAGAAAGAAACGACGCTTTTTTTCATTTTCAGCCGCGATTTTTTTTTTTTTTTAGCTTTTCGCTATTTGGTGGTTATATAGTTTTATTTGTGAGTGATCGCGCAAACAAATCGTTTCGAAGGGTTGTGTCGCTCGGCTGTGGCGTCCGTGCCTTAAATAGCCTTTTCCATACCATGTGAACTGAATAATCAAATAATTTGCGGAGTCATTTCTTTCTCTATGTTTTTCTCTCTTCTATTGGTTGTAATGGAATACTCGCGAAATTAGACGGCAATGCCCCTTGGTTTTTGTTCTTGAGAAAATTTTTTAGTTCCCTTTACTTCCTCCTGGAAGCCCGCAAATCAAATATTGCACTTAGCTTCCGTCTGAATTCTTATTAAAATGACCACCAAAGTGCCACAGCGCCGGTGCAAACGACCGGAAAACTACAAGGAAAACAAACGAGGGGGAAGTGATGAGCAGCTCGGCCTCCAAGCCCGTCGGACGGAGTGATCAATCGATATCGGCGGCCTTGGCAAGGCCGTTGCCGCTCTCGAGTCGCCACCGACGGCGTGTTGTGTAGCTTCTGGCGGGCGTTGCCCTCTCCCGGTTCAAGCCTCACACCCCGCTTTTCTCCGCAGAAAACAAACTTACAGCGAGGTAAGATTTCCGCCCTCGCTTAATGATAGTCAGAAATTTAGGGGTAGTTCAGACGTTAGAGAGTTTTCGTTGATCGTCTCCAAGCACCAAGCCTAGCTTGGAGCTCAAGCTCGCGTTCGCGTTGTTAGCAGACGGCATTCGAAAAATGGCGTTGCTGAAATTGGCTTTAGATGCTGGATTCGCGTATACGCCTATTGAAATTCCGTGACCATAGCGAACATACGTTATTGTGCGAAAGGAGACGGTGGTGTGACGAGATCAGATGCGTACTTGGGCTTTTCCGTCGTGCTCTTCTTTGGACGGAATTAAGGTGACCAAAAACAGGTCGATCTTCTCTAAAGCCTAAGATCTGGGCAAGCCTTATACATCTAAACATACTGTTTCCTTCTTCCTTGGAACATCGGGTTAAAGTATTAAGGTACCGAAGCAGTCTCGCAGACAGTTCAGTTAGTATATGTGTTTCCGTTCACAACAAAATAAAGGTTTGATTAAGGTTTTCTTTCCGTGAGGTTTGACTTTTTCTTAGTCAGAGCAGCTCAAATCCTGACTTTTTTCAGTTTTCCCCGATTTCGATAAAACCAACTCGGATGTAATTACCGAGGTTCCATCGGTATTTACCGAAGACTACTCTAGGTATAGGAACCTGGATTAGTACCTCGGGGAATACCTCCGCACCTCCACTTCCTATGGGGATACAGCGCGCCGATAGTACCTCCAATCGTACCTTGACTCTTTCATGAGTGCTCCCGTCACCAAATTGGGTAGGGTTGGCGTCGGAGCCCGAGGCTCAGTCGGCGGCCGTTGTTGAGCACGGAGCGCGGCGGTGCTCCACCGTCCCCGCTAATTGCGACGGACGTGTCGGAGTCTCCGCTCCTTCTTCGCGGGCCCCTCGTTGGCCCCTAAGGGGTCATATCTCGGATTTGCTTCGTGGAATGCCCGAATTCGGAGTGTGCTGCTGCAATGTTTTCTTTCAACGCCGCTGCCTGGTGAAGTTCTCTTTGTCCGTCCTTACGCCGAAACGTCAAATGTGGACAGAATTTGGGTTAAATAATTACCTTCTTGAAGTTCGTGAAACCACTGCGTGTCTTTGTGGGTGTTATTGTGCTTGCGGCGAGTAGTTATTGGAATGAAAACCGAATGGGCACCATTATCCGGCCCATCATGGCGCCACGTGTTAGTCTTTGTGAGATGGCGATTTTGTTCCGAGCAGACCTTCCTATATATTGATTTTACTTAAAACACACTGCCAGCCGTGAGACCAAAACGAGGGGATAGGCTCATTGAATGTAATAGCACCCTCACACGCGTAGAATACGATTGACGTGGCCGGACATATTCGAACTTTTTTACAGAGTTGATAGGCAATTTCGTTCATCGGTATATCTATTTAACGAGGAAGTAGTTTCTAAAAGACTCCATGTTGAAGTGATAAGACGAAATGTATTTGTTGCGTTTCGTCTAAGGGGGTTTGCGTATAAAACAGTTTAGTACATCAACGCAGAATTATAGAAATAAGGGAAGACAAACAAACACGAGGACGAACAAGACATCTTGTCTGTGCTCGCGTTTTGTTTCTTCTCTTATTTTTAATTACCGTTTTCAGCAAGATATCCATTTGAAGTCAATACAGAAGTTGTCATGTAGCCAGTAAACATAATAACTGCATCCGAGTCGTCATCCCTGTAGTACCAGGAAGTACGTTCTGAGTGGTCTTCAGCTGGGGGCAGAGTTTGTCTGTTTCGAAATAAGGGTAATGGCGCAGGCTAGCTGGTGAATGGTCATACTTATAAAACCACGAGGCCAAAAAAAAAAAAAGAAAAAAGTGACAACGCAATGACGTTTCGAACCCCGAGACAATGAAAAGACAAGAAAGAAAAAAAGTGGAAGTACAACGATGTCTAAAGTAAGATGTAAGATAAATCGCGGCAGCTTTACTTCCGACGTTTTTTGGTTGTAGACGTTTTTTTTTTTTTTTTTTTTTTTTTTCAGTAAATGGCTGCCAATCTGGTCTTGCATATTAAAGCGCTGGTAACTGCAAGGACTTGCATGCTGCTAATTTGATCTTATCTAGCGAAGACCTTCCCGTGGCGCCATGATTTCAATGACAGTTCTTAGCTGGCAACTAGTTTTGTTAATTTATGTTCTGACACTTCGTAAGTAACGATTGACATTATTTCGGAAATCTGCCGCACATATTTATTACCGTTAGGTGGAACGGAAGTATACGTATCGATCGCGTTTTTCATTAACCCTCGAGCAATTTAGCGTAAAAGAAGGAAAAAAAAAAAAACCAAACGAGCAAAATACAGTTAACTTTGGTTTTACTACATTCCAAAAATTTTCTTATGTGAATTTGGTTTACGGAAAAGCGTTTGCAGTTTATACAACGTGCTACGTGGAGCGCAGTGGCGCTTAGCTCAGCGTCCGTTGCTAGGACGAAGAGCTCGATCCAGAAAATCCGGCCCCGCCTTCTCTCCTACCCACCGTTCCGCCGAAGTTGGATTAACGAGAACACAAAAAAGCGATGGCTATACCACCATCACCCTAAAGCTGACAGTGAAATGGAAGCTACGAACTCACTTAGCAAATCAACCGTCTCCTTTTTGTCACCTGGCCCTGCTCTCTGCATGTGTGGCGGGTTCATATCTGATCGCGTGGCAAAAGATAAACGCGGGGATGATCTAACGAGCTCGTAGCTTCTGCCACACCGTCAACTTGGAGGTGAGCGGAGTACGGTTTCTCGCGCTTCCAGCAGCAGACGCGGACTAATTTTCGTCATCCTCGTTATCAAGCTTGGAGCTTACGTTATCGCTTCTGTGCGTGTAGGAACGGCGAGTTGTTGCGGCGATTAGGTCGTGTAATGCACGGAGAGCAGATTAAAAAAAAGTGTCTTGAACTGACTTTTTTTCACGCTTCTACTTTCTTTCCAGTAGAAACGTCCTGAGCTTCACCTTGGCTACTGGCATAAAAAAAAAAAAAAACGCTTTGACCTTTAGACAGCATAACGTCGGTTACGCTGTAGATGAGAAATTTAGCCATTGCAGTACGACTGCTATCCTGGGGTCTTTAAAAAGATGCGGAACCGAAATTTGGAGCACAAAAACAAGATTGAAGCGATAGAGAGGACGCTGCGAAATCCAAAAACATCACTCCTAGAGCGATATCTCTAAAGCTGGGGTCACGTTGCACTGCTTATGCTTCATACAAAAGAAAGTCTGCATACATATTCGAACGCGCTTCACCGCGAGATCCGTACTTCGAATGCCGCATGTCAATGGGTTCAAAGAAAAACTTGGGCACGCGGCATTCGAACCGCGGAAATTCCGGTGACTCTTGTTTGAAGACTGTCTTTGTCTTTTGTATAACTTATGAGCAGGGTAACCCCGGCTTTAGAGATATCGCTGTATGAGTGATGTCTTCGAGTACGTAGCGTCCTGCTCAACGCTTGTGCGTTCTTATTTTTCGAAATCCAAATTCCGGTTTAACATCTCTTCTAACGTGCGTCACGCACTGGTGATGCACACCCGCACGCAGGTGCACGACGTTCATCCCGATCGAAACGAACGAGCATTTGGGACAGGTTAGGAATTCGGGACCAGACTTCTCCCACCTCTTTCCACTTTAGCAGAGTGAACGCCGGAGAGGAGGTCGCCTCCTCTCGAGCGTTCGCTCTGCTGAAGTGAAAAGAGGCGGCAGGAGCTTGTCCCGTACTCTTAACCTGCCTCTGCCTTCCCCCAAAGGTCATCATTAGCGTATCCACGCAGCGCCGCACTAGCGTCAGCACAGCGCCAGCGCGTCGTGCAGCTTCTCACACAACGAGCGCGACGATAGCACACGGTGACGCCAAGACGAATGCGTCTGCTCCTTTCTGGCGACTGTTGCGAAGCTTCAGCGTGTTTGCCGCTTGGGGCGGGTCGGGCATCCACTAGCGATGACGTCATTTGCAGTCGCTGTTGGTCACAGCTGAGCTCGCTGCTGCTTTCGAACCACCGGGGAAGAGAGAGAGAGGGGCAAGCTTCTTTTGTACGAATTTTGAGTGAAAGTTAATCTATTATTTTCTAGAGGGAGAATAGCGACGTCAGGGGAAGCCTCGGACATACAAAGGAAAGTCCCTTTGAGAAGAGGGTTTCTCCTTCCCTTCTTCTTTTTTGATTGCCCGAGAGCTGACGAGAAACTCCTCTCGAGCATGCGTTGTGAGCAGTTACCTCAAATATTGCGTTCAGTGAATACCACCTATTGTCAGGTACAGGCGAGAAGTTTTCGAGGGAAAGGAGGGCTACGGAGGAGGAAGTAAATGGAATGCTGGAGAGGAGAGGGAGAGACACCCTCCACTCCCCAGCGTTCTGTCCTCTTCCTCCTCCCCAGTCTTCCTTAGTTACTCGAGCTGCCACCAGTCGGCGCGCCCTCCGCGCACTTTCCGGGCCGCCATAGCCGACCTTCAGTTTCTCGCCGTTGCTCCGCGTTGTGTGCTGCTCAGGCCACTGCCAGAGCTTCGTTTTCGTTTTCTTTTACGTTCCGCGTTGAAATCTTGCATTTTGTTTTCGATATTTAGGACTTTCATTTAATCATTTGATATCTATATTTCAACATAGCTCTTGTATTTTCTTATTTAAGGAATGGAATCGGACAGCGAATGGATCGACAATACAAAATTATTAGGCTTCAATGACCATGTAAGTTCATCCCATTCTTGCGTTTTTGTCGCTAATAAAGAGCAGTCAACACTATTGTGACATATGTAAATTTCAACTGACGCAGTAAGGCTATCGCAGTCGTGCTTCTCGCTGCATGTGCGCGCTCGTTTCCGAAAAGCCAACCCGCATGTAAGCGATTTAGCGTGCGACGAGACGAGCGACGGAGATTTCTCACTGTCGCCCGTCGGATCGCTCGGTTTTGAGGTTTCTAGAAAACGTCGCTCACCGTCTTGGTCGCTGGTTCCGTCGCTTCCATGCGGTTTGCCTCGTCGCGCGACTGACCGAGCGACAGCGAAGCGGGTCGCCGTCGCTTATCTCGTCACTCGCCAAATCGCTTACATGCGGTTTACACTCAATTAATTTACAAGCACACAGCATTGAACCATTGGCGCCTCGATATTAAGTATAAACTGCATGCAAGCCATTTGGTGAGCAACGAGACAAGCGACGGTGACACGCTTCGCTGTCGCTCGGTCAGTCGTGCGACGAGGCAAACCGCATATGGAAGTGACGGGAGCAAGCGATCAAGACGGTGAGTGACGTTTTCTAGAAACCCAAAAACCGAGCGACGCGACGGGCGACAGTAAGAAATCTCCGTCGCTCGTCGCTGACTTTCGTCGTCGTCGCCACCGCTCGTCTCGTCGCATGCTAAATCGCTTACATGCGGGTCGGCTTTACGGAAACGAGCGCACACATGCAGCGAGAAGCACGACTGGATAGCCTTACTGCGTCAGTCGAAATTTGCATATGTCGCAATGGTGTAGACTGTCCTTGATTAGCGAGAAAAACATTAGAATGGGATGAACTTATATGGTCTCTGAAGCGATAATCTTGTATCGTCGATCCATTCGCTGTCCGATTCCATTTCATAAATACGAAAATACAAGAGCTGTGTTAAAATATAGATATCAAATGATTAAAGGAAAGCCTGAAATATCGAAAAGACATGAAGAAAACAAACAATTTCAACGCGGAACGTAAAAGAACACGAAAACAAAGCTCCGGTAGTGGCCTATGCAGCACCCAACGCGGAGGAACGGCGAGAAATTGAAGGTCGGCTATGGCGGCAGGGTCACGTGACGTCAAGATGGCGGCGCCCATGAAATGTTGCCTGAAAGGGTCTATAGGTGGTGCTGATTCGCAATGCCGGGATATTTCATATCCCGGCATTGTGGAAGCAATCGAAAATATGAAAATTTCTTCTAGCGCTGGTGATAATTTGATAAACTCAAAGATTTTGAAAAAAAATATATATATAAAGCAAACAGTAGCTTATTACTTCTGCAAAATATGTAAACAATCATTAAATTTGAAGAGGCTACCGGACGACTGGAAAGTAGAAAAATACTGCCCATTTACAGAACGGGGGAACCGGAACCAAAGATCCAACTATGGCCCCATATCAATCGCCAGTGTTCCTGGCAAGCTTTTCGAGCACATCATATATTCAAACATAATTAACTACTTGGAATCTAATAACTTGCTATGTTCGAACCAGCATGGGTTCCGCAAATTTTTTTACTGTGAAACCCAGCTGTTGCACTTTACACATGACCTCTTTTCTAACCTAGATAACAAACTCGAAACTGACGCCATGTTCATCGATTTCTCAAAAGCATTTGATAGGGTACCTCATCATCGCATCATTAAAATCTATCTTCCCGTAAACTTGCTCCAAACATAATAGACTGAATCAGAGAGTTCTTCACCAAACATAATAAACTGAATTAGACAGTTCCTCATAAATCGCACGCATTATACAGTCATCAATAACAAATTGTCATGCAGGTCCTCAGTCACCTTAGGTGTTCCACAGGGAACAGTACTAGGCCCATTATTATTCTTAACATACACCAATGACTTAGCAAAGCTTCTATCATTCCCCGTGCGTCTCTTCGCAGACGTCTGCGTCATTTACATAGCCGTCAAAGCACCAAATGGCCATAGAACACTTCAAAATGAACTCAATATAAATGAACTGTGGTGTAACAATTGGCAGATGAGCCTAAACATGTAAAAGTGCGAGTTACTAAGATTTCACTCGTCGAACCACCTCGTCTAATTTTTTTTACCTACTAGGTAGCAATAGCATTGGTCACTGCACATCATATAAGTACCTAGGACTTTACCCCACCGGCAATCTCTCATGGAACAACCACGTTAACGAAGTTGTCCTAAAAGCTAACCGCACATTTGGATACTTAAAAAGTAACCTCCGACTCTGTTCGCCCGAAATCAAAAGGCTAGCCTACATAACCCTGGTTCAGACCTTCGACTCTGTTCGCCCGAAATCAAAAGTCTAGCCTACATAACCCTGGTTCAGACCTTCGACTCTGTTCGCCCGAAATCAAAAGGCTAGCCTACATAACCCTGGTTCAGACCTTCGACTCTGTTCGCCCGAAATCAAAAGGCTAGCCTACATAACCCTGGTTCAGACCTTCGACTCTGTTCGCCCGAAATCAAAAGGCTAGCCTACATAACCCTGGTTCAGACCTTCGACTCTGTTCGCCCGAAATCAAAAGGCTAGCCTACATAACCCTGGTTCAGACCTTCGACTCTGTTCGCCCGAAATCAAAAGGCTAGCCTACATAACCCTGGTTCAGACCTTCGACTCTGTTCGCCCGAAATCAAAAGGCTAGCCTACATAACCCTGGTTCAGACCTTCGACTCTGTTCGCCCGAAATCAAAAGGCTAGCCTACATAACCCTGGTTCAGACCTTCGACTCTGTTCGCCCGAAATCAAAAGGCTAGCCTACATAACCCTGGTTCAGACCTTCGACTCTGTTCGCCCGAAATCAAAAGGCTAGCCTACATAACCCTGGTTCAGACCTTCGACTCTGTTCGCCCGAAATCAAAAGGCTAGCCTACATAACCCTGGTTCAGACCTTCGACTCTGTTCGCCCGAAATCAAAAGGCTAGCCTACATAACCCTGGTTCAGACCTTCGACTCTGTTCGCCCGAAATCAAAAGGCTAGCCTACATAACCCTGGTTCAGACCTTCGACTCTGTTCGCCCGAAATCAAAAGTCTAGCCTACATAACCCTGGTTCAGACCTTCGACTCTGTTCGCCCGAAATCAAAAGGCTAGCCTACATAACCCTGGTTCAGACCTTCGACTCTGTTCGCCCGAAATCAAAAGGCTAGCCTACATAACCCTGGTTCAGACCTTCGACTCTGTTCGCCCGAAATCAAAAGGCTAGCCTACATAACCCTGGTTCAGACCTTCGACTCTGTTCGCCCGAAATCAAAAGGCTAGCCTACATAACCCTGGTTCAGACCTTCGACTCTGTTCGCCCGAAATCAAAAGTCTAGCCTACATAACCCTGGTTCAGACCTTCGACTCTGTTCGCCCGAAATCAAAAGGCTAGCCTACATAACCCTGGTTCAGACCTTCGACTCTGTTCGCCCGAAATCAAAAGGCTAGCCTACATAACCCTGGTTCAGACCTTCGACTCTGTTCGCCCGAAATCAAAAGGCTAGCCTACATAACCCTGGTTCAGACCTTCGACTCTGTTCGCCCGAAATCAAAAGGCTAGCCTACATAACCCTGGTTCAGACCTTCGACTCTGTTCGCCCGAAATCAAAAGGCTAGCCTACATAACCCTGGTTCAGACCTTCGACTCTGTTCGCCCGAAATCAAAAGGCTAGCCTACATAACCCTGGTTCAGACCTTCGACTCTGTTCGCCCGAAATCAAAAGGCTAGCCTACATAACCCTGGTTCAGACCTTCGACTCTGTTCGCCCGAAATCAAAAGGCTAGCCTACATAACCCTGGTTCAGACCTTCGACTCTGTTCGCCCGAAATCAAAAGGCTAGCCTACATAACCCTGGTTCAGACCTTCGACTCTGTTCGCCCGAAATCAAAAGGCTAGCCTACATAACCCTGGTTCAGACCTTCGACTCTGTTCGCCCGAAATCAAAAGGCTAGCCTACATAACCCTGGTTCAGACCTTCGACTCTGTTCGCCCGAAATCAAAAGGCTAGCCTACATAACCCTGGTTCAGACCTTCGACTCTGTTCGCCCGAAATCAAAAGTCTAGCCTACATAACCCTGGTTCAGACCTTCGACTCTGTTCGCCCGAAATCAAAAGGCTAGCCTACATAACCCTGGTTCAGACCTTCGACTCTGTTCGCCCGAAATCAAAAGGCTAGCCTACATAACCCTGGTTCAGACCTTCGACTCTGTTCGCCCGAAATCAAAAGGCTAGCCTACATAACCCTGGTTCAGACCTTCGACTCTGTTCGCCCGAAATCAAAAGGCTAGCCTACATAACCCTGGTTCAGACCTTCGACTCTGTTCGCCCGAAATCAAAAGGCTAGCCTACATAACCCTGGTTCAGACCTTCGACTCTGTTCGCCCGAAATCAAAAGGCTAGCCTACATAACCCTGGTTCAGACCTTCGACTCTGTTCGCCCGAAATCAAAAGGCTAGCCTACATAACCCTGGTTCAGACCTTCGACTCTGTTCGCCCGAAATCAAAAGGCTAGCCTACATAACCCTGGTTCGGTCCCAACTAGAATACGCTTCTTCTATTTGGTCACAATTTCAAAATTATCTCTCTAACGAGCTAGGAAAAAAAATTCAAAACAGATCACTAGGGCGCATTCACTCCGACTACTCTTCCTATACCAGTATCGCTACAACTTCGTAATCAGACTCATCCCCAAACACTTCCTTTTCCTCGAAGGCTCTCCCGACTTGCCCTTCTTCATAAAATATATTATCACAATCTGCAGATGAGCATGGCCCTTCGAGCGCCCCAGATGGAATTTCCGGTAGGGTTGACAATGTGTAAAATCAAATTGATCCACACTTTATCCTTGTTTTTCGCAAATTCCATGCCACCTCTTGCTATTGACGATTGGAATTCATTACCCAACGACATTGTACTAGAAACTAGCACCGCTGCGTTTTGTGAACTTAATGTTTTATTTCGATCAAATGAACGCGTTATAAATTTGTAGAGTAATTTATTAAAAGGGCCATGAAACGATTTTGAAATCGAACTTCATCCGCCGCACGTCGTAAAAGGTCTGAAAAGAAACCCCAAAACACAAAAATAGAGAGTCAAAAGAAATTTTTCACAATAAAACTTTTTAAAGAAAACCGGACTCTTTTACGCCTTTTTTCCTTCGAAAGGTTTCTGCCTTTTCACAGCGATGCATCCGCGGAACCGCAGCACGTCAGCCGAATCCACGTCGCCTATTGGGTTAGAGCCTATACCTCACCAGCACCGCGAATGATCATACACAATAAATAGCCGGCGAATGTTTCCTAAAAGTTGTGTTAAATAATATTCAGATTCACATTTTGTAGCATAATTAGAGATGTGACGAAAATTGCCGAATTTGATAATGCTCAGAGTTAAGCGTCACCTATCGTGTGGTAAACAAAGCAAGAAAAAAACCCGACTGCGCCTGCGCAGTCAACCCACGAGCGTCGTCTACTGAACGGGTTTTCTCCTTGTCGCGCCTTCGTCGCAGAGCAGACCTTCGTTTTCTGGCTGTTCGAGTAGTGTTTACATTGTTTGTGATCGATTGCTGGGTCGCTATGGCGAAAGGCTGCAGTGTACCCAATTGCCCGAATTACAGTTTCTGCAGGCCGGTGGTTAAAAAGAAACAGTTGCAGTTTCACCGCTTGCCACTCGATGAACCACGTCGAAGCACGTGGTGCAGGCTCACCGGTTTGAGGGACCCTAGGTCTAAGGTTATTCGTGTATGCTCAGAACATTTTGACTTCGAGCGTGATTACAGCCACATTCCCAGTGTTCTCCGCGAATGCGGGCAGGTTCCAAAAGACCTCCGCCGATTCCGATGAAGAACTGGACTCTTCGTCGGAAGACTGGCCGCACTTCCCAACAAGCATACCGGAGTATGGGACTAGTCCTATGCTGTCGCTGTAGCACAACATATCCCATTGAATTTCGCTCAGCTGCGATCTGTCCATGGCTATCGCGGCGAGGGAAGTCGCCAATTCAGAAAATACGTCGGTGGCACCAGCACCATCAGCGCAGTAAAACCTACCGGCCCACTGCCAACTCGTCCCCGCTAACGCTCCCATTCTCCTACTGCCGAGAGAACTTCCGGTTCCGATGCCGGCGGACGTCACGACCGTAAAAATTACACCGCAGCTTGTTTTGCGGTTAGTTGGAGAAAAAGAAAAAGCCGATATTTCATTTTTTTTTTTGTGTGTGTGTAGAAGTTAAACTGAAACGAAAACGGATGCCTGATCGGCATTCAGTGAACATTAAAGGTGTAATGTAAAAGATATTTGGCAAAAGTAAAAATGTCATTTCACGGTCCTTTTAACTTGTTATCGCCATTCAACATTTGTACCATTTTTTTCTTATTGCTTTTGTGATTTTATTTTTGTATTTAAACAAGTGTCTTCTTACCCTCTCTTGTGTAATACCCGGACACGGGTCCTCATGCTAAATAAATGAAATTAAATTAAATTGCATCTAGGATCCCTGTGTTCTGCAGCGCGAGCGCCGGTACTGCATGCACAAGCAGCTCGTGCTCTCTGCAGAGCGTGCTCCACCGCCATACTTCGTGTATTGCGGGGAAAGAGCCGTTCTCCATCCCAACGGCGAGATTAAATGTTTCGTGGGGATTATGGTGCTTAGAGGACGTCTTCGACTTGTGTGATTAGCGTCCTATGCTGCCCACACATCAAAAGGGGTCCCGAAGTGGCAACAAATGACGTCACAGAAGCCGGAGTGTCATGTTGTTTGATGTCGCGATCCTGGCGGTCGGTCGTAGAAATGCCAACGAGAAGCTGCGAGTAGCACAAGCGAACGTGAGTGTCGCTGTCGTCACGGCGTCCCAACTTCCTGCTGCTGTAGCTTCCGTGGACTGCCACACTGGCGAGCGAGCTGCAGCAGAACAGGCGTCTGCCACACCCACCACAGCTGTTGGGACACCGCCAGGAGCGCAACTGGCGACAGCATGACACTTCTATGACGTCATCAGGCGGAAATCGAAGGACCACTTTTTCGGACGGGGTAAACAAACCTGTTTACCCCGTCGCGTTCGAGGCATCATAGTGGGGATGTAAACAGCGGGCGACTAGTCTGCGTCAGTATATGAAGTCTTCCATTACACTTGCTTAGATGAGCAATTCGGCCAGTGCAGTAAAGCTGCTGAAAAGCTCTTCTAGAGCGCAGCTCTTAGGCGCCCGTTTCTGCAGCCAGGGTTTAGAATGACAGTTTAATACATACCATACGTTGAAATAAACAATACGAAATCTGGTTACATGCAGTAACAGTACCTAAGAAAAGCACAACTGACCGCATTCGTGAGGTTCACGACAAGGTTCATGCTGCCGCCCGCATCCAGCGACGAATCTGACAAATCTCCAAATCTGCCGAATATTCGTCGCGGGAAGTTCGAAAATTTCCGAATCTGTCCAAATCCGAATCTCCGGTGATTCGTCGTATCACTAGTTATGGCGGCGTGCAATAATCGACGCACACCTGAATGGTCACGTCGGCAGAACAGCCTGACCGTCTTGTCGACTGCAGTCTCAGAATGAGAACGGTAGGGGGTGTTTTTCGAGCGCCCGGCCTCCAACACGCGCTCGCGTTGCCCTCCACCGTGCTTTGAGTTTGACGTTCACGAGACGCCGAAGCGTTGACGAAGGTAGGAAGCTCGCGCTGGAAGCGGGTCAACTGAAGCTCCTCCCTGCAGTTCTCACCTTGGCAATGGCTATGCGGGCAGGCACTGAGGGAGAGGAAGAGACGGGAGCGCGCGGGAACGTTGGAACTCCGAGCTCTGGTAGGAATGATCGGTGGGTAGACACAAAGCTATTCACCTTTGTCTCCACTGTTCGAACACGTTGGAACTCGACCGCCAAACGCCGGGCGACGGAGTTCCGCGTTCTAAAGGTCCAACTAGTGCAACTAAATAAGCCGCGCTTCAGAGTAACGCCACTTACCCATCTTGTGGCTCAAACTCATGTTTGCCAGTTATCTGAAGCTTTATCTGGAATCACAGGAAACGCTTTTGCGTCCTCCACGAACGTTTAGACAGTTCGCGACAGAGCAAAGTTAAATTGCATGATCTGCCTAACACCGAATCTAATGCTGAGGAAGTCGCACTTTTGAATGAAGACGATCGGCAGTTGCGTCGGCTCTTCACAAGCACCAAGATGGCGGTGCCCACAGCAATATCGGGCACAGAGTGCCGATACTGTAAGCGTAGCTCATTTAGTGGCTCTAGGTCCAAGCACAAGGTCGCGTTTTTCACGCGCTTCTTCGGCGTCCGCGTCCCTCCGCGTCTAACGAGAGGGGGGCACCGGAATTCTCTCGGCGAGCGCGCGCCAGAGCTCGCCATTTGCCAGGGCCCAGGGGTAGCGGTTGTGTGGAGCTCAAGGTCGTCTGCTCCTTTTCCGGTGGTTGTCGTGGCGTCAAAACGCCGCGCTCTGATTGACTCTGATCGAAGGATAGGGGGTAGACCTCAAGGCAGCTTGCTTTGAGCTCTACCCTCTATCCTTGTATCGGAGCCAATCAGAGCGCGGCGTTTTGACGTCACGACAACCCCTGCCAAAGAAGCAGACGAACTTGCGCTCCGCGTTAGCAATTTGACTCGAACCCGATGCCGAGAGCCTTTCGACACACTGGTTGAACACGACACGACGCCCAGCCGAACGCGAACGTGGCACTCGTGTCCAGCCTGTTTTCGCTCGATCCCACTGTGACGATGCCAAAGGTCTAGTGCGGGACTTTGAGTAATCTAGGTTTTATTGGAAGTACCCGTGGATGATAGCTCCCGTGACGAGACAGTCTAATCGAGTTAATAAAGAAACGGCTACTTCAGAAAAAAGATATCGACTGATCCACGAGCCTCTAGCTTCTTGAGGAATATATCAGCTGTAGCCGTATACCCACAAGCAAAATGCTCGTTGTTTAAAAAAAAAAAAAAAAAAAAAAGAAAACTTCCCGGAACGATTACTAAAGTGACAATCTGTGATGTTGACTTGATAAGGAGAAAATAATATTGTCATTTGTTTCTAGCATGCTTAAAAATATCTTCTCCTAACAATTTTTTTTTTTTTTTGTAAAAAGATTGTGGAAAATGTTTAGGTTTTCGAACTTTATCGTAATCGAAGTAAACGTTAGATAAAAGCGGTGCAAACAGACTGCTCTGCCCCTTGAATGAATGTCGAAAAGCAAAATGTGTGGCGGCTGCATGGCGACGTAGATACGAGAGCCGTTAAAGTTCCATTCGTCCGGATGCCAGATAGAAACACAAATCTCGGAACCAGGCACGTAGCCAGGGGGCCCCATGGGGCCCGCCCCCCCCCCCCCCCCCCACCCCAAAATCTTCCATTTTGCTGGGACCTCCTCTCCCCCTCCCCCTCATACAGCATTTTGCCATGGGCGCCCCCCCCCCCCCCCCCCCACCCCTCTCCGAAACAAAATCCTGGCTACGTGCTTGCGCGGAGCCCTCTTTCTTTCTTTTTATTATGTGTGTGTGTAAGTGTGTGTGTGAGTGTGTGTGTGTGTGGGGGGGGGGGGGGGGGGTATGCGAAACGTTCGCACAGTCCATATTTTTCATAATTTTTTGTCACTAATAAAAAAAACAAATAAAAAAAAAAAACGTAGGGGTTTGACGTTGAGGGTTTTCCCGTATACTATTTGTCCAGACTTCAAACATTGTGTAGTGGTTCTTTTTTGCGAAGTTGATTCGATGTTTCCGGTCGTAGGATCTTGGAATAAGCAGAGCATTCAAAGAAGAAAAAAGTAACAAAGAAAGAAAAGAGAATTCAGATGTGTCGGACGCGCGACAAAAGGACCAAAAGGCGCATCGAGACGCGCGCTCGCATTAGCCTGTGCTCCTGGCCTCCAGAGACTCGGATTGGAGTCGGGATTGCCTAGTCGGACGGAAACAAGCTGCGGCGGGCAAGCGTCTGATGGTATGCGTGTGTACTACATACACGGGACGGAAGAGATTGCCTCGCGGTCGTCGAGGAAGGAAAATAAAACGGAGATGCTCTCCGCGACGCGTTGGCGATGACTCCGTCCGTAGAGGCTGTGGGACAGAGCTCTCGTCGAGGCTCCTTCGAAAGCCCCGATGGATATCTTTCTCGAGACGTGACGAACACTTAGTTGTAGGTAGTGCCATTGCCCACACGGACTGGCAATGATAATCACCGCAGTTCCTCGTGCACACACACAATGAATGTCCTGTTTCTTTGTTTCGCGTTGGTCTTTATTCTTTGTCGCTCGCGCAGCGGAACTTGGGGACCCTGGATTCAATGCCCCCCCCCCCCCCCCCCTTCCCTGCTTGTTTCGATCTGGAAGAGTATAAAACCGCCGTGCGGTCGTCTGTCCCTACAGCGTGATGCGCGTTAAAGACCCCAGGCTGGCAGTGGCACTACACTTGCGAAGTTTCTCATCAAGCGACGTAGATACGAGAGCCGTTAAAGTTCCATCCGACGTCACAGCGAAGGTACGAGACATCTATGGGGCTACCCGCTCTCTGAACAAAACAACATATCGTTTCCATTCTCACGTACTCAAAAAATCCCAACTCCTTTACCTTAAAAAAAAAAAAAAAAAAAAAAAAAAAAAGTTTTTTTGTGTTTTTTTTTGACGCAACGCTTTATTTCGGAAAAGTGCTCTTTCAAATAGATTTAGTAATAACGCCCTTTGAAGAATATGTGCCTGGCTTGAATGCGTATTGGTCTTTTCTATCTTTGTATAAACTGTGAAAAAATACTGCAAAACAATTCGGAAGTGTAAAGAAACAAGTGAAAAAAGTGAACAGAAACATAGTTCAAGCTGTTAGCCTTTTGTGTGTTTAGTTCGACTTGTCTGTTCGTGCTCTGGACTGTCTTGCTCCTCGTTCTCTTGACTACTGCCTACTTGCCCAACTTTATGCCTTGCCACTTTTATGTGCGTTGGACGCTATATTTTATTAATTCCTGAGGGAGCTTTCGTAGATCGTGTTACCTACTCCGCTACGCTCTCCGCAACGAAGACGCCGCTAGTGCGTCTTCGTTGCGGCCATGATTGCAGAGTCCTGGATCTCGTAGCGGGTTGCGGAGAACGTTGCGGGACAGCTTAAACGATCTACGAAAACTGTCTCTTCAAAAAATACAAGCTGCTAGAAGCAACAAGCATCGCGTAAAGATTGGGACAGAAAAGACCCTTTTCAAAAGTGGGCGCCATCTATATCCAAGATCAAGTCTCGAATCCAGTTCTTCTGAGCGATGACCACCTTTCCGCGAACCCTCTGCAACGTCGAAGCAAGACTGGCATCGTCGTCAACATGAAGAGAACGCTGAACCATCGGCTGGCAACGCCGTGCTTTGCTTTGTTCGACGGCGAGTGTATAAGCGCGGCCCGGACATTCGACCGTTTGGGGGCACCGACTGCAGACGTGGCACCCACTTGACATCGTCGCACAAATCTGTTCTTCTTAACGATAAAAAAAAAAGAGAGATCACATGACCTGGTCACATGACGTCAATTTCCGCGCTAAATCGAGCGGGAAAATTGACGTGACAGTTCTTCGTGGCGGTTTTTCTTCTTTTTTTTTTTTTTCTTGTACAATTTAATTGATAAATTACATTATGTGGTAAAAGGAATTTGTGCCTCCTTCCTTTCGAGTCCATGACGATACCAACTGTGTTCGTACTCCACACCGCAACGCGTCTGGCAACGCTGTCAAATCCGTGCTTTACCGTACGCCATTGACTCCGTAAGTGTGACGTCATGGGTCCAAACAAACCGTTGCTAGGGTCGTTGTTATGGACAAATACATCTGGCTAGGTTTCGCCACGAAAACCCGACCGTTCAAAAATCGGGAGTAGGATTTAAACTTCAAAAAATCACAGATATAGAAAGCTTGAATGTCATATATGTTTCGACAGAAGTGTGCCGGTAATCGCTTGTTTCTGAAATATTTACGACTGCAACTTCCGGTCCTCAAGATGCCTGCAGCAGACGACGAATGCAAGAAGAATGCCGTCTTCCCGCACGCCCGCCGGCCAAGCCGGCGCCGGCGTCTGAATGGGGTGAATAAAGACGATATTCTGATATTGTATTTGTTTGAAATATAATGAGTTTCAGACACTTATAAGAATTCATAGTGGGGTGCGATGCAAAATATGGTTTATCGAAAGTCCGGGCGTCGATCGAGATGATTGTCTGCTAAAAGATCGCAATGCACCCGTAAGGAAAGCACTTCAGGCGATCGGTAGAGATTCAAAATTTTGTTTGCGGACTGGCGCTATGGGAGGGTGCTTCGTACCTGGTTGTAACCATCGCGTGGAGAAAGATTCTTGCAGTTTCTTCAGATTTCCGTAAAACCCCAAAACGCGAAAGAACTGGATAAAAAACATAAGGTGGGTTTATTACAGATTACACTCTCATCGCGGGTTCGATAGAGATCTTCTCCGAAAGAGCACATCCACTAAATCTAATGTATACAAAGGAAAAATGCGAAATTGCGATAGGCATGCAATATTTTAATAACCTGAAAACCTCAATAATAATAATAACAAACGACTTACCTCGACGGCGTACGATTTGTTTTTCATGCTGGCCTGCACTACGCCGGTAACGCACTTCAGGTCGTCGTCGTAACTGATCTGCATGACGTGGTTTCATTTTACGGAATTTTCGCCTCTTTGAACTAAGCTGGGTTCTTCACAGAAAAAAAAACAAACTCACATTGCGGAGGCCTCTGTGGCCATGGCGATGCACTTGCTTGTGGTGCTCGTTTACCGACGCTTCTCAATGAAGACGCCCGCTGCAACAGAGGCCAGCAAATCTATCGTGTCGTCTGCTACTAAAGCAAAGCGGAGTAGAATACTTCAGAAATGGCTTTCATCGTTGCAATACGACGCTGAGATGACAAGAACATATTCATAATTAGATATCAAGAAGTTAGGTTGCTTACAAAAAATTATTTACTTATAAGCGAAAATCTAGCCTCGTGTGGATTCTCCATGCATTAGTCCATAGCAACGTCCCTAGCAACGGTTTGTTTGGACCCAGACGCCATGTTGTGACGTCATCACTTACGGGGTCAATTGTGAGAGCGAGACGCTGGAACATTTGGTCTTGGTATGGCCCTGGAACGCGTCTCCGACTGTTTTTACCACGTTCAAAAAACTGGTCCCTCGATTTCCGCCTAGTGACGTAATACCATTGTCATGCTGTCGCCGGTCGCGATCCTGCCGATGTTCCAGCAGCGGTAGTGGGTGTGGAAGAGACGCCTGTTCTCCTGCAAATTTCTCTCCTGTGTGGCAGTCCACGGAAGTTTCACGCACTCAGCTGTTGGGACGCCGCGACGATAGCGACACTCGCGTTCGCTCATGTTTTTCGCCAGCGTATCTACGACCAACCGCCAGGATCGCGACGTCGACAGCATGACCCTCCGGCTTCTGTGACGTCATTTATTTCCACTTCGGAAACACTTTTGATGTACGGACAACATTGGACGCTAAATACGCCAGTCGGGGACGCGATCCAGGCACCATTGTCTTGGAGTGCACGGGCATTCGCCCTGACCTCTCTGAAGGGGTAACGGATTTGGCAGTGGCGCTATGTTTGACTGGTGAGGATGGAAGAATGGAGTAAAAATAGATTACTGTCACAAAGAGGAAATGAGAAGATTAGAGAAAATTGATTGAAGTAAATGTTACTAGCACAGCTGGGGACAGGCGGGGCTGAGGAAAATTAAGAATCGCTCCCGCGTGGCGTCCGGCCTAAAGTCTTAAACACGAAATCGCAAAAATATGGTTGTGCTACTCAAAAAAATACGTGGACAGGAAGTTTCGGGCGGACATCCCCTTACCAAGTGGTTTCGGTGTTGTGGTAACGTAGACAACATTTCACTAGAGGAAAATTGGCGACCCTCGCCAAGGAAAGAAAGGCTGAAAAAAAAAATTGTTTGTAGCTTGTTTTTTTCTTCTTTTCCTTTTGCCAGATTTTTTGAAGGTCATCCTGGCGATATCTTACACTGCGTGTGGATAGTTACAAATAGGCTGAGGGGAAGGAAAATTGGTTTAGGAGGGCGAGGGAAGAAATCACGCTTGCGGTTCATTTGGGTTTTTAAGCTAGGTGGCGCAAGCTACCGCCCATTACAAAGTGTACCGCCATTAGCATTCATCCATCCATCCGACCTAGCCACAGCGTCAAAGTCGGACACTCTATGGCTACGTAGCTTCGCCGCCGCCGCTGTTTCTCCCGATACGAGCTTCAAAAAGTGCCTGAGATTCGCTGGCGGAAGCGCAGCGCCCGCTGGGACCGCGATTCGTCCCACCAAATCATAAAATCAATGCGGCCGCACCAGCCGCAATCGACACTTTTCGTTGACCCTGCTCGGGAGAGGGGGGATTAGAGTGTGTACAGAGAACCGTAGGTGTTCCGGCACCCGGACCTCGTTTCTGGCTTCACTCCGAAGAGAGATTGCGTTCTCAGCTGTGCAGGGATCTCGGTGCCGCTCCTGGGACTCCCGTTTGCAGGGGGTTTTAGTTTTGCCTTTTTTTCTAGGTTTGTCTGCGCGTTCGTTCTGACGGGGTTGAATCAATGAAAATTGGGGTTCCTTCGCGAGAACGAGTTTTGGGGTGGTTCGAAAAGAAGGAGGGCGATCCGCAAAGTCGCGGTTTGATTGCTTAATCGAAGGTTTGTCGGAATTCGCGTTCTGCGACGGAGATTGTTTAGAGAACCGAACGGCTGCGGAACGAAGTGGATTTGCTATTCGTTGTTGGGGGAGTGAAGTTTCTTGAAGGTATGCAAAGCTTCGCAGTAAACTGCACAACGGGTGTGCACGGGTGTGTGTGTGTGTGTGTGCGTTTGCGCATGTGATTTGTGTGTGCACACTTCTTATCCGTCATGTATTTCCTATTTGTTTTCCGTTTCTTAATTTCTATCTTCCACGTTTTCAATTTTTAAAGTAGTGCCAAACCTTTTCCAAATCTTTTTTTTTTTTTTTTTCATTTTTAAGAAAATCGATGTGCCGCTATGTTCTGCGATCGGAGCCCAATGCCTGAAACGTTTTCGTCATAATAAAATTCGCTAAATGACAGAATGATGCACATCGATGATGGCACGCAGATGAATGATGGCACGCGGGGACGCCCAAAACGCTGAGATTTGACCCAAAGCTTGTCTCCACTTCTCTCGTCTAACGAGTTACAACGCCGGCGTCCGGCGCTTGGCTTTTGCGTTCGAAAGCGTTCGACGAGTGCGGTGGAGGCAAAGTCAGCTAGCTTTGGGTCTACCTAGTGCCACTAAATAAGCTACGCTTCAGAGTAACGACACTTGGCCATGTTGTGGCTTAAAATCATGGTTGCCAGTTATCTGAAGGTTTATCTGAAATCACAGGAAATGTTTTTCCGCCCTCCACAAATGTTTAAACCGTTCGCGACAGAGCAAAGCAATATTACATGAGCCTCCTAACACCGAATCTAATGATGAGGAAGTCGCACTTTTGAATCATGACGATCGGCAGTTGCGTCTGCTCTGCATACGAGCCAAAATGGCGGCGCCCACAGCAATGTCAGGGAACGGAGTGCCGATACTCTAAGCGCAGCTTATTTGGTGGCTCTAGGTCTACCCACTAGTCATTCCAGTCAGAGCTCGGCGTTCCCACGTCCCCGCGCACGCTCTCGTTTCCTCCTCTCCCTCAGTTTCTGTCCGCATAGTCGTCAAGCGGCGCACGAGGCTGAGAGGATTTCGTCATGACCCGTAGGGAAGAGCGGATAAACGAGCGCACATTTCCGCGCTGTTTACCGAGTGTGTTTGCAGGACGGCGATGCACGTGGCACGAAATAAACAACAACAGAGGCGTGATTTGGGCTTGTATCAACAACCACGGCCGGACTGGAAGCGCGCGCTCTCTTTCTGAGAGCGCGCGCTTCCAGATTACGAGTCCGGCCGTGAAACGACATTGTGGTGTCTCGTTTCCGCACACAAACTGACATTCTGAATGTCAAACATGCAAATCGAAGCAATCGGGCACGCAGGAAGATTACGAATCCGGTGATTCCTATCCACGTTCTGTCAAATGCGAGAACCTGAGTTCTCGCATTTGACAGCGGCGAGTTCGAGAGTTACAAAATAAAATCTTTGTTTTAAATTGTGCGTTTATATTTCTAGTTAGCATATATTTGAATATCATTTCAGTTGCACGCAAATGTAGCTAAAACGCAGGGTTTTTTTTTTTTAGCGCATGCAGATAGTTTATATTATGCAAAACCGTGCACACGTAACACTACAACTGTTTTTCATGCAGAAAAAAACGTAACACAAGCATGCAAACAGGGAAACTTGCCTAGGATATACCAATTTCGCCAGCGGCCTGTTTAATTGTCATTACTCGTTTAACGCTTAAAGTGGTCATGTAACTGTTTTCTGAAATATTCTTTCATTAGTATCTCGTACAGAAAAATACGATTTAACCACGTGCGTTTCACCGTGAACGCGCCATATACGCCTTGTTTTTTTTTTGTCGCTCTTTATTTTTTAACGGTAATGGCGGCTATAGTTTTTTTTTTATTTTATAATCTTTAAATTTTGAGACAAGGATAAATAAAATAACGGACAACACGATACGCAATAGAGATTTTTGCGTCGTCTTTTCGCTTATTTTATTTCTACTTGTCCCAGGCTTTATATTATGATGCTTCCTAACCAGCTGGCCAGAATACTTTCGTTCCTTACAGTTCTTTTTTTAACAAAACGTTTTTTTAAATATTTACTTATTTACGGAGAGGGAACCTAAATAAGGACGTTATTTGTAGTTACTCGCATAATTGACACGTTTCGTCGACTAAATTCCCACCACATTAAGAAATATTCATTGAACATCACGTTTCAATGCGGAGAGCGAGTCGTCTGCTTCTTGTGCTGGGTTCGCGGTGTCGTCGACGCTGGGCTTGGATTCGCTTGGATTAGAAGGATAGCGGGTAGACCTATTCTAGATGCCTTAAAGACCGACGACCAGTTCGCGCTTTCCCCTTTTCCCCCGCTTCCTCCTTTCCCCCTTTTACCCTGTCCACCATTGCCTGTTCCCTCCTCCCCCAGGGTGAGGAGGATCTTCTGCCTTGCAGAATCTCGAGTCTGGTCGTCGGCCTTTAAGGTCTACTCACATTTTTTTTTTTTGAATCAGCCAATAAGAACTCGGCGATCTGACACCATCGTAACCCCTGTGCAAGAAACAGACGAACTTGTGTTCCGCATTAATTGTATACAGCTGGCGCTAAAGGACTGAATGTTTACTGGATGAAAGAAAATAGGTTTATTGCTGAAAAGGATGAAAATGTGGTTGTACTAATGCACGGCGCGTAACCAGAAAAAACAACGAAATTTTATTAAGGCCGATTTTCTCTGTGAAGAGGAGACTACGAATTTCAGTAGTTGGAATCTTCTTCTAGAATCATCCGTAGGCTTTTTCCATACTTGTATCGCGGAGTTATTCGTACGCGGCTTGGTGATTTTTGTTTTACTTTGTTTCGTGGCCCCCCTTCGCGGGCCCCTCTTTGTCGGCCGCTAGTCGCCGCCGCGAGGCGAATGAGTCCTCTCCGCCACCCCCTCGAAGTGGTTCACGAAGAACCCCGCACAAGGTGTCGAGTGACACGGTCCGTGTCTTTGACGTGTTTACGGCCCCCTGGCCCACGAACCGTCCTGCCTGAAGCTCTGCCCGTCGGCGGCGAGCGAGTAACAGAAAAGAGCCAGGTTCAGGGAATTTGGAAATGGTTTCCACGTGTTGAGTGGAGTTTGCTTCTGGCGCCATAGAGATTTGTTTTGTCGTTTATATATATGCGTACTTCCCCTTGGTTACCGACTTGTCTTGTACGTGCCCGCCCTTGTGATCGTGGCTTTGAATGTGTTTTGTCTTGTGTACGCTGTCGTTTTTGGGCACTACATGTTTGCTCTGGGCTCCGAGCATTTTCATTGGTTGCCCATAAATGGCCCCAGAATGCTGCCACACTCAATATAAGTATCTGCCAGAAGCACGCAGAGGTCTTGGCTCTGGGAGCTAGACTAGATAAGAGTACATACATATTAAAAGAGCAAGGTGACGGTACGTTCACTGAGGTTGATTGTTTTAACCGATGATAGCACAGGCAGAAAAATGAAGAATGCCGTCACGCTGCATGTTTGCTGCTGCTTGATTGAGCCCACTAATTTGTAAGTTTTTAAGGTGAAACCATAGCCCCCCTCCTGTAAAGCGAACTATACCCTTCATTTTAGCTTAGGTCCAGACGCAGCCGTTGCTACGCGGTAACGGGACCAATCAAGCAGCGTCAAAAGTGCAAGTCACTAGGCCTTTTCTTTTTATGATTGGTTCAGCGATGATAAAACACGTAAAGAAACATGAACACCATGATGATGCCGTTTTGGGGCTCTCTTATTGGTCTGATCAGCTCGTACCGTCGGCTGAGTCTGGACCTGAAGGGGCAGTGCAAACCACAAGTAAACGAAAACGTGCATCCTTCCCCCAAAATACAGCGATTCCGCTGTGGAATCCTAAAGGGAAAAACGAATTATTTGCCGATCTGCAGCCGCGTGGGGCGGTTACAGGAACTGCTGTGTGACGTAGTTTGGAGGAGGTCGTCCGTGAGCTAAGAAAATTCTGCAATTGTGTGCTCAATTTTAGTGTTTCTTTCTTTTTTTTTTTTTTTTTTTTTTTTTACAGTTGAGTTGTTAAGTTCTACTTTCCCTAGGATCGTGTCCCCTGCAAAGCAATGTCGACACAAAACTCTAGTTGCCGCCGTCGCTCATAGATGGCGGTAGCTGTCCAGAGTGTTGTGCTTGCCGGTTGTCCGCTTGCCGCCGTCGCTTGATCGCGGAAACATTTCTTCGGAGGAAGAAGAGTGGGAACAGAATGAGCGGCGAAGTGCGGAGCAGCGCAAATGGTCTCGTAACCGCCGGGAGGTCACTGTCGGCTAAAAGTTACACTGCGTCGAGCGCTCCAGATTCTTTTGCAAAAGAAGAACAGATCGTTCGCATGGAAAGCTACCACCGAGGACAGAAGCTACAGCTCCGCTGCTCTTCCTTCTTGACCAAAGTGGAAAGGCTGAAAGTATTTCTTGTTTATCTTGTCGTTTGAGCATAGAGCAATGCGTGAAAAGTCTAGTGTAACCCATAAAATTTACTAAGTTGTCGTGGCGCCATCTACCGGTAGTCAACAAATCCATCCCCCCTGCCCAGCCACCCTCCCGTCGTTCCCGGGTTTGTTTCTGCTGCATCTCAGCAAGTATTTTGCTTCCGCATGCGTGGGAGCGCACTAACGATCACGAAAAAGAAGCGTCTCGTGAGCCAACGCGCGAGCGATGATCGAACCGCTTGGTCTACCCACCGTGGTCTACCCAACAGTCTACCGATGTCCCGTCTTGTTCCAAGTGCACAACTTATGTAAATATTTGTGCATAGATTAAAGAGCTTCAGCAACGTCTCGAGTAATGTTTGGTTTGTTTGAAGAGCAGATAAGAGTCTGAACTTTTGTTTTTTCGTGTTTCTCAACCTATGATCGTATCGTCCACCGCGATCACGGGCTATGCTTACCGGGGGCGGTGTTTGGTGGTGCCCGAACCGGAGTCCCCTGTTTTTAAACCAAACTCTCCTCTATCATCGTCTACCTGGCGAGGAACCCCTCAGGGGTGCGTGGTATCAGAGACCAACAAGCCATGACGCCGTGTTGGTCGAGAACATGGTTGACACGGTGTTCGGAACGATCAAAAAACAAACGTCACAGAGCCCATCCGGAAGTGACATGATCCCCGAGAGATGTCGCTGCGCACGTGACTCGGAACTACTCGGTCGCCGATGCACGAGTTGAGAGGCGCCGAAAACTTCGATCTCTGGCAATTTTTTTAAAAATAAAAACTAGGTCACGGATGGAAAAATGGTTTTATTTTCTTGGATTTAGACATGACCGAGACTGACTCCCACAATTATTTGGCCGAAGTTCGAAAACCGTTGCGCTGTGCCTTTAAAGGACACATGCAAAGGAAAAAAAAATTTTTTTTAGACAGCTTAGATGGAAAAGGGATGTCATAAAACGATTTTGCAACGAAGAAACAAAATTTTTAGAGCTATATTTACGGCGCTGTACACCAACTCATGTTTACAAACAAACCGGAGCGCCCCTAGCGGACGCCACCGGCGCCGCGCATGCGCGGTGGACGGTGGGCAAGAAGCCCGCAGTCGCCCATAAACAAACCATTGCATTGCGTTGTTTTCGGCGTCGGTGGGAGTCCCCGTGCCCTTTTTCGCGTTGGAATTGTTGATTTTACGTCCTCCTAACAATGTCTGACTACTTGAGCGAGTTCAGAAAAATTAACGAGGCAAAACTTTGCGTGAATAATTTGACTTGCGGCGATTCATTTCACGTGGACGCCGCAGAATGGGCGCTAAAGCCTGACTCCCACGATGAGATTCTGCTCGCTATTTTCAGTCGCGACGACGCTCGGGCTGCAAAAGCGTGAACCCTAGCTGAGATGGTGGACGTCGATACCGAAAACCGCAAGTAGAATCGGGCATTGCAAATCGGTGATGGGCACTGGTAACAATGATCAACATCTTGCATCTTACTGTTTACACTTAGCCTACTTACCCCAACCAACCTTCAAAAGTGTTTTGAGGCCTGCGCTTAGTTCTTATCGCAATTACCGGGTCAACGTTAGGTTTACGGGCCGCTGTTGTTTGAACGCGCTGACGACAAAAAGCAGACAAGTGTGAAAGAGCAGACGACAGTTCGAACGCATGCGAAATGGAGTGCGGGCAAGAAGCACCGCGTCCCGCGTCCAAAAAACCTTTGGAATGTCACGTTGTCGGCGTCTGCGTGAGTCTGCATACTCTTTTTCGCGTTGGAATGGTCGAATCTACGTCCCCATTGCAATGCCTTACAACTTTAATCGCCTGAGCGAAACTATCAAGGCTCGTTACACCGCTAAACTTTGCGTAATTTGACGTGCGGCGATTCATTCGCGTGAACACCACAGAATGGACGCCAAAACCACGATGAGAATCTTCTAGATATTTTCGGTTGCGACGTCGCTCGTGCTGCAAAAGTGTAGAATGTAGCGGCGATGATCGACGTCGATACTGAAATTCGGAAGCGGAAACAGACCAAGCGTAACAAGTCGGTGATGGCCACTGGTAACAATGATCAACATCTTGTATGCACTGTTTACACCGAGCCTACTTAAGTCGCTTGAGGCCTGCAATTATTTCTTATTGCAATCACCGGGTCAAAGTTTGGTCTATGGGCCGCTTTTGTTTGAACGAGCAGACGACAAAAAGCAGACAAGTTCGAAAGAGCAGACGAAAGTTCGAACGATCAGGCGGCCGTGTGAATTTGAAGACGCACTGAACCCGCGGGGTTCCCGGACAACTTGGCGGTTTTCTCTCGTTCATGTTGGAACAAAACAAATACATCTGGCGACCACAAAGTGTTGCCCGCACAGGCAATCGTAGTTCAACAGCATCTGGTTTACCCTTTTCATGGCTACTATCCACGTACTCGGACGAACGGAGCGGTCAGAAACACATGAATACTGATCTCAAACCTTTCCAGACTCTTTTGGCACAGCCCCCGTCGCTGCATTTTGACGAGAACGCCGGTTTTTTGTCTGGTTTCTCCGAAAAGAACACAAGAATGCATGTCTCGCACGGCGACTTCTGCCCACCGCCCCAGACCGGAAGTGCGTCCGACGCGCCACCACTGCGGCGTGACGTAGGAGAGTTGAGTTGGTGTATACGAATTTGTAGTTGGCGCTCGCGGGAGTCGCCGCTGGTCACGTGGTAGGCCCGCGCGCCGCCGCGCTGCGTCGCCGCCGCACGCTGAGCGTCGTGCGAACGCCGCTTCAACGCGTTTCTCCACGCCGCCGTCGCCGCCGCCGCACAAGTTCGTCTGCTTCGGGGCGCCGCCGCCGTCGTCTGACCGGCGCACAGGTCTATCACGTCTGCTTGCACTTTTTCAGGAGTTTCCTTTGGGCTCTAATAGTTACTTATTCGTCTTGGTTTTTTGTTATACTTCAAACAAAGGTGAATAAGTTACTTTTAGAGGTCATAGGAAGCTTCCGAAAGAGCGCAAGCACCACGTGATAAATAAAGACCAGTCACGTGATAAATACAGACCACTTTTCCGCGGTGCCCGTGGGCGCCAACTAAAAATTCGTTTTGCGCCGTAAATATAGCTCTAAAAATTTTTTTTCTTCGTTGTAAAATCGTTTTATGGCGTCCTTTTTCCATCTAAGCCGTTTAAAAAAAATGTTTTTTTCCTTTGCATGTGTCCTTTAAGGGGGTACGAAGTATATTTAATACCTTTAGAAGAGTGTAAACATGGGCTAGAAGGTGAAGCATAACAAAATGAAAATAGCGCAAGAAAGGCGAGGGACAAGTTGAAGAAACATACACACCAGGTGCTGACTTACAGCCGAGGTCAATAAAAAAACACGCAAATCCGTGAAAACACTAACTATTACCCCCAGTTTTTTTAGGCGATTTATGATGGCCGTTAGGACACTACCCATTCAACATTTTGCTGCAGACTCGCGTATATATTTTAATAAACTAAAAAAAAGGAGACTCAACTGCTCCAAACCGAAACATGAGCACGGAGATTCATGGCCGACCAGCGTACCGAGAAGGGGCAAATGTGGATGAGGAGAGAGTTGCCGGAAGTCACGTGGCTATCGCTCCCTGCCCAGTTTTTTTTTCCCCTCGTTATTTTGCTTTTCCATCATGTGAAGCAGACGACGGCGGCGTTGCGTGCACCATTTGTCGTGCGATTGTTTCGCTGTTCTGCGCTTTAGAATTGGTTGACGAATTTCGAAGTAGCGGTCGCACGTCCGCCGCAGTGTTCCGCTGTGCGCCGCCGTCGCGTCCTCCAGCCCGCGACACGTCGTCATGTTGAGAATGACGTAGTACATGTACTTCCTGTGAGCTGTGTAACAGTTTTTTTTTTTTTTCAGTCAACGTATTTGCAGCTTTTTTGAGGCCTCAAAAGATGGAACTGACATTATTTTCACCTTTTAATAATGAATATGTGCCTTAGGCGACCCACGACTGAATATATTTGGTAGGTAGATTAAACGACACGCAACAATGAAGAAGAGACTGAGCGCGCATCAAACCTGCCGATTCTCGACCGGCGGATTTCGGGCAGAAAGAAAAATTGGCAGCGACCTTCATGCCTTAAAACGAATTTAGAGCCACAAATTGTATTCCGGGTAGTTAGGCTGTCTAAGTAATGCTCAAATGAAAAAAAAAAAAAAAAATCTCGGCGAGCATAAATATTTTGTCAGTGTCCCTTTAAAAACCTATCACTTCGCGTTGACTTAGATATGATATCTGGATTTTATACAATGCAACGGATGGGAAACTGACGCGCGTTCTTTTCTGGTAGCTTGCAATGTAGAACGTCTTGACGCCTCGTATATTCCGTTTCGCCTTAGGATGAACCGCAGTGGATTCTACTAGCCACCGGAGCCAACCCAAAGCCACGCAACTGTCACGTGACCTTTAAGTGCGGCGCATCGTCAGGTGATAGGTTCGCGGTGCTGGATTGTCTGCTGAAACGAAGTGTAGTTACACCACGGTTAGCATTTCACACGGAGCTCACAAAACGACAAGGTGACTAATGTAATGATGTCCAGTGGTGAGTTAAAGAAGTGGCAACCTAATTTCAAGTGCCATCCCGGAAGTATTTTGTCGGGTTCTTCTCTGACGTGGCCTTGCGATGTGCAGGTGGATGCAGCGCCCTGGCGACCGCAGCCGCAGGCTGCCTCCAACAGCGCCGCCGCCTCCTCCGCCATGGTGAGCTGCCGAAATCTTCTCGCTTACTCCGGAAAGGTTTTATTCTTGATGCCCTTACATGACACGTAGCCTGCAAATCGACCAAGTCAAACTGAAATCTTGCACACATGTGTGTTAACTTCTCTTTCTTAAAAAAAAAACAAAGGAAAAAAACAAACAGATACTATAGTCTGTTGATACATCAGAGTAGATACTACTCTGATGCACAAAACTCTGCAGCTGCGCAGATAAAGGGGCCTTCTAGCGGCCGGCACAAGCTTGTAGTGACCACCAAACGAAGACTTGAAGATTGGTGGAATAAGATCCACCTCAGGGGGCATTAAGACCTCCTCGCTCCCAGGCTTGGGCACGAACTTAGTTCGCGCTCGCCCGTTTCAAAGGGAACAAGCCGCATCCTCATCATCCTCATCATCATCATCAGTCTGTTGCAACCTAAGAACGAAGGGCGAGGGTAAGACGGGCCGGGGAGGAGGAAGCAGCCGGAACGCTAAAGAGAGAAGGAGGTTTCCCCCTCTCTTCTCCAGCGTTCCGTCTGCTTCCTCCTCCCCGGCCCGTCAACCCTCGCCCTTCGTTGTTAGTTCGATTATGCTGACAAAAACCGGAGGCTGCAGACATGGAAGTAATTCGTAACAAGTAACGAAATTACTCGTAATCCATT
>NW_024609846.1:90168387-90285887 GCF_016920785.2 Ixodes scapularis | reverse complement strand
CGCATTTGCACTCCGGGATAACAAGCGGCGGTCCCGACCCGAGAAAGAAGTAGGCGCCGACAGCGCGCGGTGGCCGAGCTCAGCGATCCACTGCCGCAGGTTTCGGGGGTTCTTGACCCCTCGTCGCGGGAACCGAACCCCAGCGCGAGTTCCACGGACGGCGGCGCCTCCGCAGCACCCTCCCTCCATGCATGAGAATGCCATATGCCGCAGCGCGGGGCGGGACGGGCATCGGCGCGGCCCTTTGAACCCTGGCGACGCGCGGACCCCCAGACAAAGACCCGGCGCGGGCCTCGCGAGCGAGCGCAACCTGGCCATGCCACCGCCGCATTATGCAACAACAACCCGCCGCCGCCGGGTCAGAACACGCGGAAGAAAGAAAGGTCACCTTGGGGCGCCAGGGAATGCCGCCCGTCCCGCAAGCGTGAGAGCCAAGGAGGTCCCGCGGGTGCTGCAAGGGTTAGAACCCCGGGCCCAACCCTTTTGTGCCCCCGCGAATCGCTGGTGTTCGAGACGGAGCCGCACAATGGGGCCGCGGAGAACGTTTGTGGAGGGGAACAGAAGCGGAGATAGAAGGAGCCAAACGAAGCAGCGTTCTTGGGCTGCCTGATCTCTCCGAGGAAGAGGGGCTGTTCATTGTCGGGCCATCGAGCGGGCTACGGGGTTGAGCAGAGTGTGCGCGCGGGGCTGCTGGGTTAGTGGACCGATTTCGCGGATGATCGGATAGCGCCGTCGGGGGCTTAGACTGCCGCTGCTCCTTCGGGGTGCTCCAAGAAGGCCGTGGGTTAAAGGGCGCGCACAAAGGAGAACCCCGCGCGAGAGGGCTTCGCCTTCAACCTGCCCCGGCGACGCGTTCGTAAGATCTCTTCCTTTTCATTCTCTACCGAGGCTCCGAAATCTACTTTATTTTTATTAGCACGAATCGCGTTTGCGTATATCTGCTCGGTTCGGGGGTTTATGTACGGGGTGACGTTGCCTCTTCGGGGCTGGGCTGTCGGTGTTTGCAGGCCTTCAGCTTCTTGACGCCTTTGTTCTTGCGAACGCGTACGACGACTAGAGGTCCGCTCGGCTGCTGCTGCGGCTGCTTCGAATGCCGTCGGTACGCGCTTACCCTTTACCTCCCCCTTTCTTTCTTTTTTCTCCTTCGATAAGCGGGAGGACTATATATGCCGTAATCATAAATGGAGAGAGGAGATTGCGTTCTCCCTTGGGAACTTGGGGTATCCGCTAATTCCCAGGGTGTGGGATGGTTTGCGCGGACCCTTCGGCGTGTGTGCGCGTGGGTCGCTCACCCGGTGTAGGTCTGTGCTCAAGAACGCCGACTCGGGGGGGTTATGCGGTGGGCGCAAGGAGCGTCTGCTGCTTTGTTTCAGGGTTGAGGTTACCGCGCGTTGGGGCTCTCTGGGATCGGTGACTGACCCCATCGGTCCCCCTCCGAGGTGGCCAATGAAGGCCATTTGTTCAGGCGTGTATATCAGGCCTAGTTGGGCATATCCTCCTTTTCGGATTAAGCCGGACCGTAGCCAACTCTACGATCCAATCTAGCCAGTCATGCAGCCCCAAAAGTGCATCGTCACGGTACTTGTCGTCTTTGTACGTTTGCTATCACCATCTGAACCAAGTCAAATTTGGGGATTACGTGCTTAAGAATATGGGAATCAACATAAACGTTCTTTTAATATATATATATATATATATATAGATATAGATATTCTGATAGAAATTGGTAATGCCAGTATGGCGGAACAAGCAAAATATCGCGGTCATAGCTCAATTACTCTTTCATTTACATCTCTGCTTGGAGCCCAGTGGAGAGCCTGCAGAGCTTAGAAAACTTGATAGAAGGCTTATTATACTTGGACAGCATTCCCGAGTGCATGCTACACAACGTGACATTTGGACATTTTTACTAATTTCTCGCATAAGTATTTTTAGTTTGCATTCTTTCGTTACTTTACTTGGAGAGACACAAATCGCATGCAGGTGAAGGACCACATTATAAATTGAAGAAATAACTTGGAAAAATAAAAATGTCACGAAACGGAGTGTAGCCTAAAGAGTACAATCAAACAAACCGGAACGAATATAGTACGAATGGTTGCCAAGGTACCATGCTACACAAACAACACAGAATGCACACACAAAAAACAACAACAACACAGCTTTGAGAAACGGTTTTAATACTATTTCACTTCCTGAGCTGGTGTTACTATAACCCCTAAAAATAGTATGCATCACAAAGTAATTGCAGGTCGAAAATGAAAAGGGCCCCATCCGTAAAACGCTCGACGTCTCCCTAAGGAAAGAAACAAAGAAACCAAAAATTGTTTTTAAACATTTTTGCCCGTTGATTAACCCCATAAGCTTCTCCGAGTACGCGACCGCACGAGCGGGAATGCGTTGCCCTTTTTTTCACAAGCAAGATCGGATCCTCGGCGCGCAGAGCAAGACGCTTCATCCTCCCCATTTGCGGGCCCCGCGGCCGTCCTCGTAACCCAAGGACATCCAGCATCAATCTTTCAGCCAGCACTGGCCTGATTTGAACCCTCCCCGTCTTTCCTTCTTTCGCGTGGTCGTTTGTCGCGCGCACAAACAAAACCCGACGTTAATTCGTGTCCTGCGTGTCCTCCGCGTGTCGGCTTTCTGAGACCACCCTGTCCGGTTTCTCGTTGCCAGGGTCACCTTTTTTTAAATTGTTTTTTAGAGTGGAAGTGGTGTTAACGTCGACTTCTACGGGTGCACGTTCAAGGGTGCATACACAATTCTAGATCCACTTAGAATGCTATGCAGCCTATATTTTAAAGTAACAACAGTTCAGCCTTCTCGGTCGCAGAAACGCTAATCTGTCCTCCAGAAGTGTTATAAGAGTCCGCGACCGAGTAGGGCGATATCGGCCATCAGCCAAGCAGCCAAGCTTCCTGATTCGCTTTCTAAAGCTCAGGATTCAATGTTGGCCAACAGGTTTAACGAGTCAAGAGATCTGAGTCAAGAGGTCCAAACTGGATCTTTTGACTCGTTGAATCTCCCGACTCGTTGGTCCTCTCGACTCGGAATGAGTCAAGAGATCCAACGGGTCAAGATATTCATTAGGGGGTCAAAGGATTCAATTGGGTCACTTGATTTGTATTAGATCATTTGACCTGTTGGACCTCTTGATTGGTTGAATAAATATTCAACTAGTCAAGAGGTGCAACGAGTCAAGAAATCCAGTACGGGTCAAGAGATTCAACCAGACGAGAGATTTAAAACGGGGCAAGGTATCCGACGAGTCAAGAGATTCCATTTGGGTCAAAAGATTGAGGTCCAACGAGTCAAGAGATTCCATTTGGGTCAAAAGATTGAGGTCCAACGAGTCAAGAGGTTCAATATGGGTCAAGAGATCCAAGCAGTCGAGATATCCAATATGAGTCGAGAGGTGCTCTACGAGTGGTAACTTTAGTGCGCTACTACTGTTCTCACGCGCTCAAAGTCTTTCTGAAAATGACTGATTTAGTGGTTTTCGATAACGCTCAGCAACTTTCTAATTGCAACCATATGTCTATTTCCACTAATTAAAAAGTTAATTAATTTTTTTTATTTAATTAGCTGGCTTCCTGACGTCCGCCGTGGCTTCTAGTTTGTTCCCGATGACAGTTTTGTTTAAGCGCCCTAATTTCCAGGATTTTTTAAAGTCTTCGCAAAACACCCGATATATATATATCTAAGGTGTTTAACGAAAAGTGGAAAAATTCGGTATTGCGAAAACTACGCATCGCAACAAAAAAAAAAAGGCTTTTTTAGTTTTGGTCCTGGGCCAGGGGCCCATCTAGGAAAATTATTAAAGTTTGGGATAACTAAGTGGTTAATTATTTTTGCGTAATTAACATTCTTAATATTGTTTAAAGGCATGGTTTCAATTATAAAGTTGCTGAGCATCATCGAGAAACACTAAACCAACAAATTGCAGAACGATAGAAGGCACGCGCAGCATTTTATGGCTTCCTGAAAAACCGTACAACTACGACGGGTTTTTAGGTTTCGGTTTACAATCGGAGCGCATCTCAGCAGCGACGGCACCGCCGCCCGTGGAGAAATAGTGCAACCGGCCTCTGCTGCGTTGCGCGAGGACAGCTCAGCAGAGGTTGGTTGCTCTATTTCTCCACGGTCGTCGGCGCCGAGATGCGCTCCGATTTTCAAACCGAAACCTGAAAACCCGTCAAAGTTGTGCGGTTTTTCAGAAAGCCGTAACATGCTGCGCGTGTCTTCTATCGTTCTGCGATTTGTTGATTTAGTGTTTCTCGAAGATGCTCGGCAAGTTTCTAATTGAAACCAAGCTCTTAAACACATTTTAAGAAAAGTGAATTACGCAAAAACAATTAACAATCTAATTATCCCGGACTTTAATAATTTTCGTAAATAGACCCCTGGCCCAGGATCAAAACGACACAAGCCTTTTTTTGTTGCGACGCGTAGTTTTCGCAATATCGAATTTGTCCACTTTTCGTGAAACACCATATATATATATATATATATATATATATATATATATATATATATATATATATATATACAGAGCTGGTGTCACCTCAAATCGTGCAAGAAAAAATAATGGGTACTCGAAAAATTCTGTAAAAAAAAAAAAAAAAAGAAGTATATATCTCGGTGGAAAATCTGTGACTAGAACACAACTGCAAATTAAAACTGCTGAGTATTTGTTTTCTTGACTTTTGGACTTCGAAAGGGCAGAAGGTACGTCTTAACATTTTTGAAGTTTTCACGAGTGACACCATTTGGATTATAATGCAATTAAATGCAAAGGTGCAAGCGAGCTGGACAACAATGACGAAAATAATCCCTGGAGAAGGGGAACAAGAGGGACAAAGGACAAACACAAATCTCCAAACACAGCTAGGTGACTGGTGCGCGACCGAAAAAATCCGCCTGGTCCGGGTATCGAACCCGGGACCTCTCCATTACAGGTGGAGCGCTCTACCAATTGAGCTAACCAGGGGTTAGACATCAGTAGAGCAAACGGGTTTTATCAGCCACCACCAGTCTAACACCAACAAGGGTGAAGCTTGCAATTTAAGGTTATGATTATAATGCAATTAAATGCAAAGGTGCAAGCGAGCTGGACAACAATGACGAAAATAATCCCTGGAGAAGGGGAACAAGAGGGACAAAGGACAAACACAAATCTCCAAACACAGCTAGGTGACTGGTGCGCGACCGAACCATTTGGAACCTCAAAACTTCGATGATTTTTTTTTCTTTTTTTTACAACAATTCTAACATTTTCTTTTGCTGCTTTGGGACTTTGTATAGAAGTGTTAAAGTTCTCTGGAACTGTTTTTTTATATTATTTAATAAAAAAGAAATCCTTGAATCTTGCACATTTTACAATCTAGGCCAAGTTGGAATCGAGCTACCCTTCGATGTTATTTATTTAGGGCATGAAAACATATAAAATAAAAGCTTGTATCTAAGTCAATTTAAATATTATAATATTGTTAGTTTAGGTATAGTTTATATAGAATTAAGAACAGTGTAAACCTGTGAAGAAATGCTAAAAATACAAAAATTCAACGTTATATTAAAAATACTTATTTGTATTTTTTATGTGAAAAGCTTTCTGTTTGTACTATTTTTATACGATAAGCTTTGTACGTTGTCTCATATATCCAATAAAATTTCTTTGACATATGTGGTTTCGTCATGCTAAGCAGTGCGTTTGAAAAAATATCATATTTTTACCTCCATTTTTAAATCAAAAAGATATGGGCCGTTGCCAAATCTTTTACATAATCATTATATATATGCTTGTTACGCGACCATAGTATTTAAGATACACCTCGTGTATCATTGAACAAAATCTAAGCCTGACTGGTATGTTATATATTAAAGAAATATTCATGCATATGTCCAATGCAAGAAGCGAGAAAGACTGAATCCCCGATCCATGAGGGTAATCACATGCCTTCCCAACTACACGCCATCGCGATCAGATGCAGTAGACCCAAAGGCCGCACGACTAAAAAGATAAAAAAAAAGGTGGCGACGGAGCTTCCAGAAATGGGCATCGAGTTGTACATAACGTGGCTTCCTGGACATAGTAGAATAGCCGGGAACGAGAAAGCACACCGGGCCGCACTGGAGGCAGCACATTAGAGCTCGACGCTTGGCCCGACCTCTCCATCCGGCTGGTATGAGGCGGTATAGACCAACACGCGGCCCTGACGTCACGCAGCTGCGGTGGCGCTGTAGACGGCACTGCGCATGCGCAGACGCTTCACTTCACGTGAATTCGGTTTCTGCGCATGCGCAGTGCCCACACCTGGTGTGGGCAAACGCGGACTTGTTTGTACACAGTGTGTCGGTCTATAGGTCCCGAGGAACAGGCCGAACTCGCCAGGAAGGCGGGAAACACCTACCTCAGGGGGCTCCTACCGCCATAAGACGAGATACCAAGAGGCTACAGCCGATGGGCTGCCGTCTGGGTTTGTTGTATCAGGACCAAGACGGCGTGCACTCCAGCGAAACTGGCGAGCTTTGGCTTGCTGGAACCAGAAGGAGCAAAGTGCAAGACCTGCACGGGGAACAACATGGCGACACTCCAACACCTTCTTTGGAACTGCAAAGGTCTAGATAGGCACAGAAAAGAAGCCCTCGAAGTCTGCCGTGAGGAAGACCGACCGAGGACGCTAGACGAATGGGCCCGACCCAGAGGCTCGCCGCAACACCGCAAAGCGCTCCTCGACTCCCTGGTGAATTACATCAGAAAATCGGGGACACATAACCTCATATAACCTCACCGTAATCATCTTCATACCCCCCCCCCCCTCCCCCAAACCCAAATAGCCCTGCCCCTCCTGCTTACGACCTACTCGGCCAAGGCAAGCGATTCTCCTCTCCATATTACAGACATGTTTCACTCTCCCACTCACTTATGAAGTCTTAACATTCACAACTTTTCTTTAAATAAACTTATTGAAACGTCTTTCTTTTTTTTTTCTTTAACAAGCATAAAAATTAAGTTTCACAAACCTCTATGTCAGGCAATGAAGCGGCGAGACAAATTATTTGCAGAAAGCTAGCGGGCCGAGTGCGAAATTTTGCTTCTTTCATGCGGTTTCATTTTCACGCATGCTGGCGATGTTCGCTCAAAACTTCTTGTCTTCCTTTCTTTTTCATTTTTTAGGCAATAAAAAAGAATACAGATAAACTGGAGAAACGCATAACAATACATAGCATTTTAGTATTAGGAGCTCACAGTAACGTTTATGGTAATAAAAAAATTAAAAACGTTTACAACACCCTGTAACGCCGAATTAGAGCGCAGCTCTTTAGAAGGAGGAGGGAGGGTACTGAGGGGAGGGTACACCCCTTCTCCCTCCTCATCCTCCGTGCTACCCGTCCCTCCTGTTCCTTCTCCTCCCTACTCACCCTCCCCTCCGCCTCGTCCACCTCTTTCCTCTTCCCCTTGCGTTGCATCATGGGAAATGTCCCATAATGCACCGAGGGGGACCCTCGTGACGTCATGAACACCGCGCGTTGTATTATGGGACATTTCCCATAATGCACCGCGCAGTCACGCCGACGCCGCTCAAGCCGGAAACTGGTGCCTGGGAGCTGCGCTCTAAAAATAATTTTATTTGACGTTAACATTACTCTTGAAAATTCTGTTTTTCTTTTTCTTTTTTCTTTTTTATCACAGTTGTTGGAAGATTTGTCGTCTCTATTTTGAGCCTTGATGCACAAGTGGTAGGATTGAATGTTTTGCTCAAGACTCAAAAATTTCCATTATTTTTTCACTGGATCACGGTATTGGGTGAGGCCTGCTGCTTCACTTTTGAGGACTACGATTCCAAGCACTTTCGGGGGGCACTACACGAGAAAAAAATCATCAGCACTTCCAACGGTTTCCACTTTTGACGACCTGAGGTTGCGCAAGAAGGTTTAAAGCTTAAAGGGCCCCTAAAAAGAAAACGAAAAAAATGTTATTTTTTAAGTCTGGCTGTGACACGCATGTCAAAAAAATAATTTTATGCGGAAAAAATATTTTAGAGCAATATCGAAGGCACGAGACTCAATTTTGTCGGTAGTCGCCTCCTTTCCACTTGTTTTCTCTCTCGGCATTTCGGGCACGGCGTGGAGAAGAGGTGGATCGACTTCGCCTTCACGCTGAGGTGGAAAGTTTGAATGGATCTCGTTGAGCGAATGATCATTCCGCGACGTCATGGACTTTGCGCGCAGAATTTCAAATAAACCTCTCGCTGTCAATATTGCTCTAAATTTGTTTTCGCGTAAAATTTATTTCTTGACACGCGTGTCCCTAGCAAACTAATGATTAAAAAAAAACATATTTGAGATCTTTGTTGGCCGCCATTTTTCCATGGAAATTTTCAGAAAATCGCTTATAACTTCCGAATAAGTTAACGGTTGGTGCTGAAACTTTGGTGCCTTCCTCGAACTGCGGGGGCTTTGTTCTGACGGAGTCAGAGCTCTCCGCGATGTCCAGATTATTTTTGCGGTGCAAAAAACAGGGTTTAATCTTCTCGCGGACGCACAATATCTAATTTTCATTGTGAAAAAAAAAAAAAAAAAAAAAAAAAACGTTTTTTTTTTACGATTGAAAATTAGCACGAGCGGACTTCGTTTGCCTGGACCAATCGCCTGACGAGCCTCGTTTGACGTCACGGTCCACGTGACTCAAAGCTCTGATTTTTTTTCGCCGTCTCGGGCGCGTGGCTGTCGTCGTCGTAGTACCGGCGTGATTATTGCTGGATCATTAAAATTAATTTGTGCGGCGCGCAAGCGCGAGTTCGGGCTTCAGCTTCGTCGACGTTACCCGGAACACTCCCGACATAAACTTCAATCCTCAAACTGAACCTTCAAAATTGTCTTCTAGGTCTCTTCAGTCACGCGGCCTGCTCGTACGTCATACAAGAGTCACGCTGTTGCCTGCAAACACGATTCCTAAAATATCTGCGCCCCGAGCATGTTGCAAGCAGGCTTGCTTGGTACATATGTATGCCCCTAACATTTCTGCAGACGGTTTTTCTATGACAAATGGGACCTGCATACAGGGACGCCCCAGGCTATGTCTAGAGACTATGCTGCAGTCGCAGTGTGAGCGCGGCTTTAGGGCGGGAAAAAAGTCGGCAGCGCCGTCGGCGCGTCTTCCGCTTTGATTGCGGCGTGCGTCTCGCCTACGATCGAATCGGTGCGGCCGGTAGCGTTCCCGCCCCAGCGGGCCGCAGCGTCCCGTCTTCGGACGGCGCCAGGTGCCCCCCGAGCGGGACGCACCTAGCGAAGGGGGACCCGGGGCCCGCCTCCGGTCCGGACCGCGGGCCAACCGGAGCTGGCAACCCTCTCTTTCGGGGCTCCAGGCTTGGCAGCAACCCCGCCGGGCGCCGCTCTGGAGAGAGGGAGGGGGGGAGCGGCCCCCACCACGTGCTTTCCGCGGGAGAGGGGGCAGTTGCCGCCGGAGCGCATGGCGTCGCGTCCGACTCGGCGGCTCCTCCGAGCCTTGCGAGCGGGCTTTCAGATGCGGTCGCCGCGATCGGCGGAGAGCGCGCGCCCGCGCGCTTGCGTCGAGTGCGTCGCCCTGCCAGCGTTCGCTCCCCGGGCTCTCCGGGGTTCGAATCCGCGCCCTGGGCGAGGATTCGCCGCTCGCGCCACGTGCTTCGACGGACAGCCGCGCCGTTCGAACAGCCGGATTGAAAAGACGGCAGCTTTTGCGATTTCTCGTCGGTTACCACGTCTTCTCTCCACGGAACTAGGCGAATGCCGCTGTTGAAGACGAGTTGGCTGTCCGACGTTTTTACGTGTGCAACATTTTTGCCCTAAGTTAGCGCTCCACCTAAAGCGCCGACATTGACCTGTCCCGTGTGAAGTTCGCGAGGTGTTCCCGGATTGTTCGGAGAAGTTCCGGGGAATCGACGTAGTCGTGATTGACGCCCGAGAACCCGAGGCTTGCCACGGACTAAACCGCCCTTCCGAACTTCTGCTCGGCAACCGCTAAACTAACAAAAATCCCGACGGTACGACAGCGAGCCAACATCCCGAAGGTGCTCATTCCAACAGACCCGCAGCCACCTTGGACCACACCGAGGGGATTCATCTCTACCCTCCAACAAGATCCAACGCCGGATACGCGTCCCTTTTTTCGGACCGAGTTCGAACACCGAGACACCGACGGTGACAGCGCAGAGCTGGCAACGATCACGTGAGCGCTCGTAATCTCGTCCACGTAGAAACGTGACCAGTGTTTTTTCGCCACCGACTGTGACAGCGCTAGAGGTGACTAGGATCACGTGACCGCTGGTGAGGCTCGTCTTCGCGAGCCGGTGTTTCTTGTCCGCCGAGTGACATCAGCAGCAGTGCACGCACGGATGCGGGCTCGTGCGGAGCTCTGAGCCGAGTGGTCTCCCCGCGGCTGCCCGATGCACTCGTGCCTGGAGCTGCAGCCGGGCGGCGGGGCCCACCACCCGCACCACCTGGGAGGTGGCGCCGGCGCCTTCCGGCAGTGCGTGTCCCCGCCGGCGGCCTACTCGGCCGCGCGGCCCGACGTCCAGCCCTGGAGGACCAAGGTGGACCGACTGGCTTCGCTGCAGGGCGCCTCGCCTCCGCCCACGCCCGCCGTCTACTCGGTCCGTACCACAGTATTGTGTCTTCCGAGTCGAACGACATCTCTTTCACCCATTGTGCTACCCGCTGGGAGGTGCACAGTCGGGGACAATGCAGGCTGGAACGAACGCGCGATAACCAGAGGACGGCGTTGCCCCGACGCGAGCAGCTAGACAACCAACCAGACATAGCATGCAGACGAGAGCGGGGAGGCCACTTCTATCTTTCCTATAGCCGTTGTCACATAAAACAATATAAGGGGGGAGGTTTTGCTCAATATTTATGCGCTGCACGAAGTAGTTCTTACAAGGTTCGGTCATGGAAGAAGAACACGATACTTTTAGCGTGTGAAACGCGTACGCGTCTTGATAAAATAACGTAAAGCTAACCTAAGATGAACCTGCACATATGTTAATTGGACACACAAAAATGAAATTAGTAACGTTCTGCAAACAGCCAGACTTTTTTCCTTTTTTTTTTTTTTCACTACGATTTTTGAGGTGATAACGAGTATAGTTTCCACAGTTGCTGACAGGTTAAGAGTTTGGGGGAAGCTGCTCCCAACTCTTTCCACTTTAGCGGAGCAGACGCTAGAGAGGAGGCAACCTCCTTTCCCTTCTTCTTAAGTGGAAAGAGGTGGGACGAGTTTCTACCGAACTCTAAGCCCGTTACCGCGTTGTTCAGCTTCTCGCGTCGGGGCAGTAGTACCGCCGGTAACGTTTGGTCGTCGTTCGGTCGTTCCAGCTTGTACTGTCCGCGGATGTACACGTGCTGCTAACACCCTCCCGGACAGCAAGGTCATAGTGCTGGATTTCCCGCGCAGCCCACACAGGTCAACGCGGGGCGCCGACTCGTGTTCCCTGAGTGACGATCCCCGTCGAATGCCGACACAGCACTTGGGATGTCGGAAATTCAGCTCTTTGGCCTAGCTCTCTTCTATATAGTTCGTTTTAAGTCAGAGCGGAGTCAAAGGCTAACCACAACGTCAAAGTATACGCACGAACGCTGAAAGCTGGCACCGCCTTACCGCCCTTTTCTGGAACGGCCTGTCATCGGTGACAGAATATGAACGGCAGGAAGATCCCACGGGTGTTCGTTATCCAGCGATAGCTTCCTATGCCTTTAATAACGCTTCGGCGTCTCGTCAGCTTTCGAACGTGCCCGCGCACCCAAAGCACGGTGGAAGGCAACGAGCGCGCCCTGGAGACCGGGCCCGTCGGAGAGAAATGCTCTGCCATTTTCTTCCTGTCACTGACTACGGCTGGAAGCCATGCGCTCGCGCCACCAGCTCCGACAGCGTCGTACGCTAAGTATGAAACGGAGTACGGAAGACGGTCGGGAATTGCGCGACACGTTTTATACTCGAAGACAGGGCCCCGCGGCGAGCACTCCGAATTCTGTGGTTCGCCGCATTTGCTGATTTTCCGCGGGATTCGTGCTCTGGTATTTCTTCGTGGCGATGGCACGTATGAATGTTTCTCGACTTCCAGCGTCTGTTTCTGACAAGCTTGGGTCTAAGAAACTGGCTTTTACGTTTATTGTTGTTCACTCTGCGCGCGGGCGCGACTGCAACGCATAAGCTGGGCGAAAATGAAGTGACGCGAAGAACACGACTGCATGTGAAAGTGCGGGGCAGGAATATAAACTATTGGATTGATTCAGTCTTTTTGGTTGCATGTTGTCGAGGAAGCGTTCCTATCGTAACCAGTGTCCACACTCCTAACAACTCTGGCGTAATACTTAACAAGATCGCTAGTTTTCTTTTTAAATTTAACTCTACTAATGTTATGTTTCTTCTTTTTTGTTTTTAACATTGCATTTCTAATTAATTGTTTTCATTAATTTCGGTAATGACACCCCCCTTGTAACGCTGCCTGTGTCTTGTGGGTATTCAAACCAATAAATGATAAATAAATTATATATTATTTGACCCCAAATCATAAATGATATTTTCGGTAATCGTAATTCAACACATGAGACTGTGGTGCGAAAAAAATTGAGAAACTTGGGTTGAATTAAAAGACAACAGTAAGAGAACTTCTCAAACTCGGCTGTCAAGTAGTGCTGCTGTTTTCTTTTTCCTCAATATGAAAGTCTCAATTTTTACGCAGCGCAGTCTCAGGTGTTATATTATGATTTAATATCATTAGCTCGCCCGCCCACTCACTGTTTTTTTTTTTTTCGTATATTTTTTGGGTGTTTCTTTTCATTTCACCGGTCTGTCAAACACGTATTAAACTAACGCTTATCGGTGTTTTTCGATAGATATTAGAAACTGGTAAAAGGCGGGCACATTAAAAGAGATACCTCAGATCACATCATCTATACTTCGCTTCACTTTAGATCCGAGCGCGGCCGATGTTATGAGCCGAAGGGCCAATCAAACAGCGCAAAAAGCGCAATGTCATGGTGTGCTTTCTGCGCTTGATAGGACTAGCCGGCGGAGGAGCACGCACAGAGAAACGGCGAAAACCGGCTGATCCTATCAACTGCAGAAAATACGCCATGAACATTGTATCTCTTTCGCTGTTTGATTATTCCTTCGGCTCATAACATCGGCCGCGCTCGGACCTAAGCTGGAACGAAGTATATATCAGTGCTTTTCAAACTCTGCAACCGTGCGATGGACCAAAAAATGAATACCGCGTAGCGACCCCCGCCCCCGTTTTTTGCGATGCCAGAAGCGTTTCGATTTCAGCGCATGAACAGCAAGACGCAAAAAGGATGCTGTAATTTTATTTTTCGGTTTAAACAGTCGGAGGGAATCATTTTGGCTAAAAAACCATAAAAAATATAACGAATGCCATTAGGAATGACCGTTCCTAATGGCATTCGAAGTGAGCTTGTTTGTTGGTGCGCAGTTTCTCAAAACGAAAGCGGGGTTCAGACGCCGTAACTCTCAATTCTGGCTCGATGTTTAACTCCAATCTGTACTTCGTTTTCTTTAATGCCACAAAAAAGAAACAACAACAACAAAAAACTACTGCATATTTTTTTTCTTTTTTACGTTGGAGAGCCACCTTGCAACCCCCCGTTTTGAATATGTCTCGACCCCTCTTGGGGCCACGACCCACAGTTTGGGAAACAGTGAACGAGATGAGGCAAGGTCCGCGAGCCCACTTCGTCCCCTTCATAAAACGTAAATACTCTGGACCGGATGATGACGCAACACTCGCGTTGAGTCAGCATCACTGACGTGCTAGCGAAAGTGGCGGTTAACATTGTTTTCTGTTGCCTCGGTCAATCATAGACGATTGCAAACGGGGCACCTCACCGCCGCCATGTCCCTGATCGTGCGAGGAAGTACTTGAAGTTGCGGGCCTGCCCAAGCCACTTTCACGCTCATGCTGCATGTGCTTTAACGCATTGGGCGCCAGTCGGGACGCCATGCTTGCAAACGTGTATAGTACTCTCCGGAACACCACCGGGCGCCGTATTTGAATGCGGTGTTCACAACGCATGTTCGGAACGAGCCCCCACTTCTCAGAAGAACTACATTCTTAATGGTGTGCAATGCTCGCGGCGGAAGCGTGGTGGAAGCTCATCGCCAGCTCTGTTTCATATTTAGTGTACGACGCTGTCAAAGCTGCTGGCGCGAGAAAGGGGGTTGATCCCGCTGATGATTTGCACGCGTTCCCGCGCAAACGAAACCATAGATGAAGCCACGCACTCGCGCCTGTAGCTTCGACAGCGTTGCATACTAGGTATGGAACGAACTATACACGATTCCAATATTTGCAAGTCCTCAGCCCAGCGTGCGATCTCCTCAGTCCTGCACGCGCATGTTCGTCGCTTCGCAAAGCGAACAATTCACGCGCCATACGCTCAAACGCTGAAAATGAAACCGGCCAGGCACTCTTTCTTTCTTTTTTTCTTTTTGGAAAGGTATATATTTATAGGACGCCATATTTCAGGGCGATGTTTACAGGGCATGCTCAGAACGAGCTCACATTAATAAGCTGCTAAGACTGGCGATCTGATGGTGTGGAATGCACGTTGCAAAAGAACCCTGGAAGCTCGACATCAGCACGCGCTCTGCATTCGCCCACACAGCTATGGCCCCCTGTATACCTTTTTCACGAGGGCGCCGCCATCTCGAATGTCGTCATATCTAGTATGCCGTAAAACATCGTTTTGATCTCTCCACGCCGCTGGAAGGTGTTTACGAAAAATGCGTGACTTTCACACATTCTTCTTTTGCCTCACCTATATTTTCTCGCATATTCCAGGTTCAAATGTTTTATTATTTTTTCGTCCCGCACACTGTGACCGAGAACGACTAGAAACAGAAAACGACTATAGAATAATCGAGTCCGCACTGGGCATTTTGACGTCATCACAGTGATATCGATCACAGACACAGATAGGACAGAAGCGCCTCGTCATCGTTTGGCTGGTCCTCGTGTCCACTGGAAGCGGCGAAAGACGCCCGAATGTCGGGCTCGGGTCCAACTGCCGAGCTGGCACCATCCTGGTGCGACGACGTGACGGGGAGGTCGACGAGGCTATTCACAGGATTCGGTAGGCGGTGTTGCCTCAGCACAGCGTGCTGAACTTCGAGCAAGATCCGCCGACCAATCCAGTGGCAACTGTATACTCCCACGTGTTGTCACCACGAGCCCCGATAGTAGAGTTATCGTTCCCATGACGACTCCGATAACGATACCCGATACTGCCCCTTTCCGCATGCATCGTAACGTGATCGGCAGTACCGGAATGATATACTCAAACTCTCGTATAGCTTTCGGCGACGAATCGGGTAAATACATTCGTCGTTGTCTCGTTATTGTGGACAACTCACACCGTGGACGAGTATTTGGGGGGTCGGAGGCGACGAGCCCATCCGCTTTCAGATTTTCCCCCGACGTTACTCGCAGCATTGCTTTCTTGGTTGCGTGGAGGTCCAATAGGCTCAGAAGAAGCGAATGTAGGTTTCCCACAAAATGATGGAGGTTTGTCTTTCAATGGTCACCTTTGGCGTGCTGCCACCTCTGCCTGTTGAGCTTTTGATGGCGCGTGGACAGGGTGCATTGCAATGGCTTTCCACTGCGAAATACGGTACGCCGTTCGATATTTTTCAGTGTTCTATAGAGCTCATTGGCAAATGGAGGGGGCCAAGTTATTTTTCTATTGCAGTAACGTGTTCCTGTGCCACTGGCGCTAAAGTGCCTACCCTGCCACATCCTGCTACATTTCACAAAAATGTGAGGAGCAAGAAACATTGCGTCTATCGCTCAATTCCATCATCAATACGGAAACTAAACAGTTCAAACGTCGCAAAATTGCCCGGTTGTTACAGTAAACTTATTTTCAGAACTTTCGGTTATCACTTAGAATTACTTACGATTTAATTTTATCTCTGTATCCGACATGACTCTGTACTCAGTTGTTTCGGGTAATTTTTTATTCCTGCTGTTCAGGTGGCTTAATGAGCTCCTTTGAGTGTGCTTCTCACCCCACACTGGTGCGCTGCAGGCCACGGAGTTGACATGGCGAGTCTGCTTATGTCGCTTCTCCACAGTGCAGCGTCGTGTTAAGGGAAAACCATTCCTCCAAGGTGGATTGGAGCCAACCTTAAATTAGATACTTATAAGAAAAAGTAAATATGTAAATAAAATTTGGTGAATGCCGATGTGACATCTACCTTGCCGTAATTTTTTATAAATATAACTCGGGTTAGTCAACGATAGACTGCGACATCCTGTATAATCGCGTGCATCATTGGTAGTGTTTTTTTTTGTTTTTTTTTTTGTAATCTAAGATTTAGGGAAAGATTCTTCGAACTTTGGTATTGGGGTAAAATTAATGAATCAAACAGATGTGATTTAGCAGAGCTGTACTATAGTTCGAATTTTTAAGTTTTGTTGAGACCTCTCAATATGCTTCCAACTGTTCGTGGGCAAGTCAGTGAAGTTTTGGTTGTAACTAAATTAACTTTTGCGTGGAATGAAAGCTTGGGAAAAACGGTAACGAGTTCAGCGACGCTTTTAAGGCATATCTTCCAGATGCTGACTTTGCTTCAACCAAATTTCTACATCTAAGATCTCAGACATGAACGTAATTAAATTGTATCTGCATTTCTAATATGATCTGTAATGAATGCTAAGATGTTGCAGAGAGGTAAAAGTAACCTTTTAGTTGGACAAGCCAAAACACAAATCTCAATGCCGTGTTCGCCGGGAAATTAATGAAAATGAAAAGTATGCTCGTGCTCCAAAATATATCTTTTTTTTTGCTGCTTGAATATAGATTTTTGGCTGCTCTAAAAGTTTTCTCAAACGGCTTGCACCAATCAATGACTGCAATTGTGATTAATTCCTGTATGGAAGATGCTGTTGAAACATGATTTTTTCTCTTTTTTTTTTTTTGAATTATCACTTACGTTAAATGAGGTATATTCAAGTTACGATTGCTGCTAGACATTGTTGTCACCTTGCACTCACCTATAGTTTAAGCACAACTTACGTGTTATTTCGTCGTCAGCTCAGTATCTAGTTTCCCTATGAAGAATCTTGTCTTGCAATTGAGGGCCACTTATTTCATATCAAGAAAGGAGATCTGCTGATGTCATACTAGCGTAAACTCCAGGACGTTTTTGTAAATAACGCTCGTCGAGCTAGAGTGCTCCAGCGATACGCTCAACTTAAAGCAGTCTGTTTACAGTCTCTGTTTACCCTCGTTCCCAGTTACGTAGTTCGCACATCACGTATAGGCGACGAAAAAAAAGAAAAGCAAGACGTTCTAGCTTGGAACAAGTAAAATGTTATAGGAGAGGCAGAACAAGAAGGATTAACGGTCGCGATAATATCTTGAACACCTTCCAGTTGCGTGGCCAGGGCAAAACGATGTTTTCCCCAATAACGGCCACAAATCAAGATGACGCCGACTACACAGATAATGTCTATATCTTTGTGACAAAAATCTATAAAAGCATAAAAGCTACCCATTTCATCTGAGTTCCGCTTACCGGTTTCGCCAAATGGCTGTTAGACTGAGAGGCTGACGTCACTACAAGTGGTGAATTTAGCAAAATGTCATGGTTACTTTCTACCAGCAGTGAAAGGCGAACTTGCTGATCTAAAAAGAAAATCGTTCCTCTTTCCGAAGCTGTCGGTGGCGCAATTGTTTGTCGACCGACCCTCCGTTTTTTTGTATTTCTTTTGCTAAACGGTTATTGCCGTCGATGCATCATATGCGATGGTATCCACTGAAAGACGCAGCCCCCTATCCGAATCGAACAGTCTGGTTTTAGTAACTATTTATCCACCATTTTCTAAATATGTGGTTTTACACCCTTTGCATGAAGAAACGCTCGCCTTTCAAGAACTCGCGAGCGGCTATGAGAGGGTTCCAAAGGAGATGCACGTACCGGTAATCGTGCTGTCAGCAAAACCCCCCAACCGGTGAATTTAAAAAGATTGAAATAACTCCAGCGAGTTTTATGAATAGGAATATGCTACGAGGTGCTAGAATAAAGCTCCGAAACTATTTTTGTTGCGTAAAAACAGATGCGGCACGGTGCCAGGCTGTCGAAGGCCGGGATCTTGACGTATCGTTATGCCAAAAACCGTCGTCTTATGACCATTTGGAGCAGCTCTACACGAGTTCTTGTGACCCTGTGTGCGAGCACATCGGCGATTTCAGCCTGGACTACAATGCTGCGTCAATCTCGGCAAATCTAGAACAGAGACCTTGCAAAGGGTCGGCAGACTTATTGCGAAAAAGCCATGGGTCGTCCCAGGTGTTTAGAGTGGCGCTTGCGCTTTAAGAATGACAGGACATGCCTCGAAGACGAAGGGAGGTCGGGGAATGCAGCTGGCCTTTCCACCTACCCACTATCTTTCCAATCAGGGCTCGACACTGTGAAGTCCCTGCGCGCTCTCATCTCCTCCTCTGGTTAGCTTTGCTTCCCGTCGCTCGTGCCTTGCAACCGACACAAGTAGTCCGCCTTTATTTGAGACTCCAGCGACCTACAGGGGTCGCCACTTTCGTCAAATATGGCGGCCGAAAATCGGTTGTACCGTGCCATATGCCAGCCTCGCGTTTAAACATGCAAGCATGAACTTTAAAATAGTGTGCCCCAATTTTAATTCACTACTACGTTCAAAACCTACGGCGCTGTTTCGGACTAGGTGAGCTTCTAAGAGGCTTAGTGTTTTTCGGGTAAGCGATGGAAGGGTTGCCTATTGGCGTTCAGGACTGATTTTAGCGGGTGCCTTTTACGCGACGTCATTAGCATGACGCTGTCAATGACATCATGACGTGACAGTGTGACGTGATGGTGTGACGTACGTTACGTCATGGCAACGCACATACGTACGTCACAATGACGTCGTGGCATTTAGAGCGCCTCTGGGATACACTAGGCTCAAAATATACCAGACTGGCAGCTTTTTTTTTTTTCTTCTAATTTTCAGTTTTGATGGTTATGACGAACCTCGATTCGTCTCCAGCTAGTGGCGACCGACGCGTACCCTAAGTGAAAAATTCCCAGACAAACCTCACGTCTCGCGTACGATCTTTCAATGGGCACGCTCGCGCAAGCAATTTGGCGTGAGAACATCACGCGGCCGCCTCTCGAGCCTCCAAGTCGTCGACGCGCGGGTCATCAAAAAGTTTGCGTCCAAAGGAGACCGCTCCGAAGAAGGAGCTACCGGAGGGCCGCCGCAACCGGCAAGACCGTGGAACGTAATACCGGCGGCTGGCCGCCGCCGCGTGGATGGACGCAACTGCCCAAGAAAGTGAGCCTCGTCACATCGCTGCTCGTCGGCAGCTTCCCCCCTTCTCGTCGTCGGAGGAGCGCCGCGAAAAACCTTACCATTTGCGGAATCTATTCGGCCGCGTCCTCAAGTCGAGCAAGCGTCCACTCGTTGGCTTGGTACTCCGCTCACCCCGAAGCTGGCAGTGCGGCGGAAGCTATGCATGCTCGTTGGACCAATCGCGCATCTACCGTACATCACGTGATCACGAAAGAGCGGGTTCGGGTGCTGGAAAGAACGCAGTTGATTGGTCCGGAGAGCGGGTGGCTCCCACTGTGCTGTCAGTTTGGGGGTCAGCGGAGTACGGGCGGAGAGCGCGCGAGCACCGCTGTCGCATTAGCGAGCGTCGACGACCATCGACCTCGGAAACGACGCCCGGAAAATTGCCGAGGTCCATTTGGTCCCGCGCAGGAAGAAGCCAACTGCCCGGCGCGTCTGTCGTCGCCGCCTCCACCGCGCTTGCCCGGCTCTTCGTCTTCGGGCTGCCGATGACAGCGCGTAAGAACGCGTCGCTTCCTGTTGGGACCGATTTCGAGCGTCTGGTCGACCGCTTGGAGGAAGCCGCTGCTACGCTCAGCGGTGCGGCGCTACCGATGTCCGCTCGCGGCGGCATCCGACGTTCATGTTCGTCGGGAAGATGTCTGTCGTAATGAACGCGGCAATCTGAGAAAATAGTAATAAATAAAAAAAGGCTGGTCCTTGGCTTTTTCATGTTTTAAAATGTGGAATGATTTTTAACAGAATCCCTTACTTCTGGGAGCTTGTCAGTCCGCCCTTTCATCCGTCCTTCCGTCCGTACATTTCCCTGCTGCATTAAAGGGAAAATTAAATCGGTGTAGGCAACGCTCCATCTGCCCTTTTGCACAACTGCGGTGTCCACAATCTCCATTATCTCTCGATTTGTCAAAGAGTTGCGACTGGAACCTAAATTTCGAGTTCCAGCCATACTCTGGACCAGAAAGTCCTTAATGACTTGCCAGTGCTGCAGATGAGCATAACGGGTGTCCCCTCTCACAACAACTGACGTCAAGTGTTTGTATGCCACCTGACATGACGCCACATACGTGATACCTTTGACGTCGCCCGATGTGGTCACATAACACCACGACTAGACATCGGGACGTCACGTAACACCACGACGACACTGTGACACCAGCTAAAACACAATGTCATTAATTTCCTGAAACTACCGTTTAATGTATTCTAAACGAATGTAACGGTCACTCCTTAAATGTTGCATTTAACGCGTTATACGAAATTTCAAATAAAATCGCTGCCACTTTTTTTTAAAAAAATATTTTTAAGGCCATACGAACGGTAAAGGGGAGTTCACACGAGGGATACTTTTCGGGAAGGGGTGAGCTTGACGTCAGTGATCGGTGGAACCCGCGGGACTCCCTCTCCGACTCAAGCATTCACACGTACGGCGAGGAGCCGAGAGCTCGACATCAGGGCTCGGTGCGCGCTGGCGAAAGTAGAAAAATGGTGACGTACGTGTAACGGCGATACGGGTTATGGCACCAGCGCTGTTAGATGCAGAAGAGGACGACCTGCTTCCTGCTAAAAGAGACATGCTCCCTGATTGGGTGAATGCAACGCAAATGACGTGGAATCAAAAACGAGTTGTACGAGGAGCGGCTTGAGGACGGCGTTGATGAATATCGAAGACCCCTTGGGTGCCTTGGACGACACGCGCAACAGGGCAAGCCGCAACAAGTTAGGCGATCCCGATATCACTGCCGGTATCTAGCTGAGAAAACTCTCCAAAGTTGCCAGACACGCGAACAAAATACCGCCATTGCGAAAAGATCCCTCTCCAAGGCGGGAATTGTCTGTGCAGCCCGAGCAGAGGCTCCCCCATCTCCCTGGGACGTCTACGTCAGCGCGGCACTGCGCAAAAACGTGGCATTGTTGCCACGGGATGCGCATCCCTGGGAGCAAATGGTGGGATTTCTCTCCGGTGTGATTACCCCTTAATTGACTGTTTCAGTACACGTGGCCGGATAGCAGATGATTTGAAAATAATTTTTTTTGTCGTTGCCAAGTACATAACACATTAACATAGCGAATCGCGGATTTGTTGAATTTGGTGATAAAAACTTAAAGAGAGCATGTATTTCTTTTTTCATTGGAACCACGTATCTTTAAGAATTGGGAACTCATACATCGCTTCAATGTTTACAAATTCGCAGCTTGCCGTGCTGTCTTCACACTCAACCATGTGCACGTAGGCGTTGCTTCAGAAAGCGAGCAAAGCATGCACCGTACCTCGCCGTACGCACGAGAGCTGAATATCGTAACAACTGCACCGACCAAAAAGCCCGTTTCTGGAACGGTCTGTTGGAGAGGAGATCGAACAGTCACGCCACTAGCGGTACGCTTCAGCTGTGGCGACAACAAACTGAATTTTGTTTGATTTTTGATCAGAGATATCGAAGATGACGGTTCGTAGGCCGCTCGTCGTGCGACCAAAGCACTGGTCAGAGCGAAGCGCTCGTACCCAGACCGCGCTTGGCGAGCTTCATTCTCATTGTTATGTTGTGTTAATAAACACTGGGCTGTGGTGACAACAAGCTCGATAAAGCGCCCCCATATGGTTCGATCTCCTGCCCAATGGGCAATACACCGATCTCACTAAGAGATCGGTGTATTGCCGATGTCTTAGTGCCGGCGCAATGCATCCGCCGAACGCACTTCGCGTTCGGCGGATGCATTACGCCGACATAACTTTAGTTCACAGGAGGCAGACGGCCGTGCTTGCCAGGCTCGTGCCGCGTCTCGTGGTAAACACACTGAGCTCCAGCGAGGTTGTCGCACGTGCAGAAAGACTAAAGGAACTAAATGCACTGGGTTCTCGCAAAGTAGCACCATTTCCTTCCCTGCCTGCTAGCCGGACACTACGAGAAACTAACCTATACAGACGACCAAAACATCGCAAAACGATTGGCTGTTTGGTTTCTATTGCCATGACATTCGCCATTTCGGTCCCATCAAATCTTTAAAGCTTCAGAAGGGCCGCTCTGATCCAGTCGCGCCAAGATCACCAAGGAGCGTCATCGTACTGAAAGCATTCCGCGCCAATATAAGTATCTTTGGCACTGTGCACGTAATCATCTTAGGAGGCATGTTGATCTCTAAATCTCTGATAATGGTATTGATATGCTTGCATATTAAAAGCCCCAAAAATCATTTTGCAAACCCCCCCCCCCCCCCCCCCCCCCCAGTATTCACGCCGCATGCGGTGTGCGATGTGCGAAAATGTGCGCTTTTTCCGCCGGTGTGTCAGTAACAGAGTCCGGGTATAAAAGAAATGTCTACAAAGCAACCATGAATCAAAATGTCGACCATACGGGGAGAGTTTGGCGCTACTTTCCAAATATCTAGTCCAAATATCTAGTATCTAGCGCACCTGCAAAGCTTCCCCGTTCTCGGTGTCCACGTTTGGTACAACTCGTTTGTACGCTATACTTTGGGTTCTTTGTTTTCATTGGAACTTCGTTTCTATTTGACAATTTCACCCCGTAGTGCAGTCTGCATTTTCCCGGAAGAAGAGAATGCCACATAGACAGTTCTGCGTGTGAGTCTTCTGAAGTTTCCAAGGATATTAGATAGGCATGATTGTGGCTCTAGAAGGCCACACACTTCCAAAAAACGTGTTGCAACACTTCCGTGTATTTCCTTTTGAATCAACGTTAAAGTGAAGAATCTGAAGAGGTCAACTTGCATTTATAACTCATCTTCTACATTGAAGTAAAAAATGAGAGGGAAGTAGGGTTAGGGACATCCCAGAAGAAAAGGGAAAAAAGCTAGAGGAAAAGATATAGTATAAAACAAAACAAACGGAAATGCCGACTATATAAACAAAATTTTTGAGTATTTTGAATAAAGAAATATTAGTGAGATTTATTTATTTATTTATCCGACGTACTCTTCAGCGCCTGAAGGTATTACAGTAACGGGGAGGTACACAAACAAAACCAATGTACACTACACACACACATAAAATAAAGTGTAAGCGTCAGATAGGTCACTATGCAGTGCCACAAAATGACATATTCAATATTCTCAATGAACAAGATGCAACCAGCCATCAATAATTGTAGAGATAAACAAAGTGTTCGATTGAATAATGGCATGTGGATTTAGGCAAGCAGTTTTATCGATGAGTAGAAAAAAGGAGTATGTAAAAATGCTTGTTCTGCAAGATTTTTTTTTTGTTGTGGTCTACTTTGCGTAAGTTGAAATGAGGTGACTGGAGGATTCTTTCACTGTTTATGCCAGTTTTATTGTAAATATTATGAAAGAGCTTCAGACGTAAACCGAACATACGACATTCCAAAGGTTTTCATCCAGTGAATACTAATGTGCAGGTCCCATCTTATGCGTCTCTATGGGAAGAAACTCCTGATAATTCAAACTTTGCTTTATTGAAACAAATTTTCGGCCCCCCTCGAGTTTGAATTAATGAGAGTCGACTGTTATTATGAAAAAGCTTCAAACGTAAACCGAACATACGACATTCCAAAGGTTTTCATCCAGTGAATACTTTTAGGGTACTCGAGCTTACGTGAAAACGTAATTGCCATTGGCGAATTTCGCCACCCCGTTTTGAACTATTACGATACTGTTGTTAGGAATCACATAGGCTTTATATTAGTGAAATATAAGGTTTTCTTAACCTTAGGACAACGATTTTTTTAGGTCACGCCCTAAGAAACATAAAACGAACACAGTGTCTCTGGCGGTAATATTTATACGGGTCTGCCATGATATGTGTTGCGAAAAATGTACTCAAAGTTACTTTTAACTCTGGAGCAACGGTTAGTGTAGTACAATTGAGGTTGTATAAAAAAAATAGCAGTTTACTTTTCTTTTGTGTGTGTGAAACCCACATTAGTTTGAAATACAGTCGATATCTTTTTGCAAGGCACCACAATCTGTAGGATCCCGAGCTGTTCGATATTACACGAAGTCGTCGTCATAAATAAGAATACTTTACTCTATGCCCTCGGTGATGTCAGTTAAACAAACAACATAAAAAAAAAGAATGACAAGATAATTAATCGGTCCATCCTCAGTAGTTGACCGAGGCCCAAGAAGGTAGCGCAGTTGAATGTCTTTCTTTGTTCTTAAACCCAGTTGTACCCTCATCGTACCCCTTCAAGAATCCTAAAGTGCAGTTGCGTAACACGTTGTTTGCTGTCTTGGAGTGAAGAGCACGTATTTTATTCTTCTTTGGCAATCAAATGTAGGTATTTTAGTGTAAGCTGCATTCAGACCCAATCTTTGAATTAAATGAAAATCTAATTTTGGTTGGGCGTGTTTTCGGTGTCACGTAATAATAGGGGCCTGTCCATAACAAACGGTGTAATTTCATTGCCGATTTTTTTCGTCGATGATGTTCATAACAAGGTACAAACTTTCTTGAATAGAGTGCAAAAGTTGTGGTGAATATATATATTTATTAATGCGAAAGCATTAGCTGTCTCATGGAGCGAGCTGACGTCATCAGTTTGAGGCGCGAAAACGGCTCCTAGTTTCTGCCGCGATTCCAATAGGAGCGATTCGCCTTCGGTTTCATTGGCTGGCGCACGTCGACGTTGGCCACTGCGCCATGGCCTCCGAGATCCCGAAGCACGCGCGCGCTAGTACGCAGCAGACGACAAAGGGAGCGGACGAGCGGCTTGCATGCTTTCGCATTCATAACTCATAAGAAAGGCTTAGGCGTACCTCGAGCTTTTTCTTTTTTTTTTCACCTAGAGTTACTCCGCTTTGACAGGTGAATCGTATTGCACCACGTTATGTTCATTGCGTCTTGTTTGCCCTTTCGAGAAAAGTGTAATATTTTCTGACTCTTCGGAGTTGGTTCGCTTTCGGGACGGTGGCCGTTAATTGTAAAAAAAAAAAAAAAAAAAAAAAAAAAAAAAATAGAGAACCCACAGTAAGACTCGACTCAATCCCCACAATTATTCGGTCTGACAGTAAAATGCCCCCCCCCCCCCCGCTCTCCTCCCCCCTCCCTGCAAAAGGCCAAGGTATAACCAGACTTAATATTCTTTGGCCAGCGTCTGGCATTTTGGCTCTAAATTGACAAACGAGTGCAAAACTAGACTGCCTGGTAGATAGGTTGTTCTCTGAATTCTTCTGGGTTACAGTTCCCAAGGAAATATTGACTTCATTTCTGCCCGATTGGTTCTCACCGCTAACTTGGAGCTTAAATTGCCAAACAAGTGCTTCACTGCATGTTGTTCGATGTATACGTAGCATTTTTTGCGTATGCCTGGTACTTTGGCAATTATGCGGCGAACAAGACGAAGACAATAGAAAAGCCGAAGAAACGTGCTTGGACACAAACAAAACACCTTGGTGCAGAATCTTATTAGGCCCAAGTTAGGTTCCTAAGATCGCCAACCAGTGTCCATAATTATCTCAGACCTTAGTGTGGGGATCCCCGCAATCATCACGACAGTTGTCAGCCAAAAAATACGAAACCTCGACTTCGATGCGTACCCTCACCCGGAATCATCTTTACACATCGCGAAAGCACTCGAGGGGATACCTGAGTGCCGCTTCCACGTTGGTTGGGTCACGTAGGAGGTTCAAAGTGGCGCCTCTTGCCAGAGGACCCGAGCCCGAGGCTGTCTTTCGACTCTTTTTAAAAATACACGGAGCGCGTGATCCGTCTTCGTCCGCACCGGTTGCCGCACTCAGTCGTCTCTAACTGGGGTTCTCGAGGCGTTGTCGTCGTCGTCCTGGACGTCTCTGAGCCGCAGCTCTGCGTTTTGGATCAGTCGACGCAGCGCACGACTCGTCGGAACTAATGACTGCTAGGATACGGTGTGTGAAATGCGTCTCCGACTGGTGTGTGTGGCGTCCTATACCTCCCGCACATCGAGAGTGGCGCTAAGTGACGACAAATGACGTCGCGGGAGCCGACCTGTCATGCTGTCGGATGTCACAATTCTAACAACTAATCGTAAAAAAAAGAAAAAAAGCGAGCGAAGGCGATTCGTTGCCGCGTCCTAACTGGTGGTTGCTGGAGCTTCTGGAGATAGACAAGCTGGAGAGCGATCTAGCGCAGCAGAACAGGCGTCTCCCAGGTCCACCTCCGCCGTTGTGCCACCGCTAGGATTGCGCCAGACAACAGCATGACGCAAGTGTGACGTCATTGGGCGATGACGTCACAGACACAAGTGAGGACGTGGTAAATACATCAGCCGGAGACGCGTTCATTGGCGCCATAGACGGAACTACAGTCGGTGACAGGTTAGGAGTTCAGGGAAAGCTTCTCCCACCTCTTTTCACTTTAGATGAGCGAACATTACTCCGTTCACCCTTAAAGAGCAACTCTGGTCGAAAACGTAACCAAGATAAATGAGTGGCATTACTTTAGTGGCACGAAATATGATCACAGCCGATATATTACGTCACAGTGAAGCCGCGTACTCCAATAAAACTGATTTTAAAGATGCGACAAGCTGCTCTTTAGCGGACGGCAAGCGGGTTAGCTCTTAGTCAAGTAACACTCGCGCAGCACCCTTGTGGCGTCACGTCACGATGGAGATGCGGTTGATTGGTTGTACCCAACGTTACTACATTACCTCAGTTGTGGAACTCCCGCGAAAGGGGGTACCCCCCCTTCCCCCTCACTTACTTCAGTCCGCCTCCCGCAGAGCCGTGTATTGGGAGAGTTTGGCCAATAGGCGGAGCAAAGACCGCCGCAGCGCCGAATATTCCCCCCACGCTTAGAGCGTAAACTAAATTTGTGACACAGCGTCGACCAATGAGGAGACCGCGACGTCACAAGATTGCAAACGACATTTAAAGCATGAAATAGAAGCGTTCAATCTCGGCTTCTCTACTCCATCTCACAAATGTCTGCAGTGAAGACAAAGGCACAGGCGCGTGAGCCTAGCTCAGCAAAACGCTTTTGTTTGTACGAGAACTCGTGCATAGGAGGCACCTTCCAAAGCCACGCGCTCGTGCCCATGCCTTTGTCTTCACTGTTGATGTTTGTTCGTTCTGGGCCGGCTTGCTAGAACAGCGTCCAGACTGGCTGAAAAAAAAAAAAAAAAAAACAGTGCAAAGGGTGGGGCGCGCGTGCGTCTTGAGACGCGGAGTCCCGCTCGGCTCGTGCGCTGGCTTTGGCAGTGCTTTCTTTCCCCGTCTCAGCTGAGACGCTGTTTCTAGCAAGTCGGCCCTGGTTTGGAGGGCACGTTCGTTTATTCTACACTTGAATATTGGCTTTACTAAAACCTCACACGCACCAAGTTTTCAGTCACCGAGAGCTAAACCTTTTCACCCTAGCGACGCTTAAACGGCTCAAATTAGTCGTCTCCTTGGTCGTGTCACATACTTAGAGCACACGACCACTGCTAGGGGCTGTTTCGCTGCCTGCGGTTGGCCCAGAGAGGCTCGCCTATTCAAACCAATGTATGGCCAAACTCTCAATAAACGGCTCTGGCCTCCCGTAAAGCCCCTTCATGTTTCAAAAGTAGCGCAAGCTTCGTCGGTGCACGAGGCACGTGCAACGTGCAGCTCTTGGGAAGATCACGGCGGCACAGCGCAGCACTGAGCTAGATTTCAGAAGCCATGAATTTCCCAGAAGTGGCGCGCTGCACGTGCCTCGAGCATTTCCTCAACAATGAATGGCGCCACTTTTCCCAGGATGGAGGGGCTTTAGCCCCTCACAGAGCCGTTTATTGAGAGAGTTTGGCCATACATTGGTTTCAATAGGCGAGCATCTCGGGGCCAACCACAGGCCTCGAAACAGCCCCTGGCGGTGGTCGCGAGCTCTAGATTTGTGACACGACTAATTTAAGCCGTTTTAGCGTCGTTAGAGTGATAAGGTTTAACTCTCGGTGACTGAAAACTTTGTGCATGTGAGGTGTTAGTCACGCCAATATTCAAGTGTAGAATAAACGAACGTGCGCTCCAAACTAGGGCCGACTTGCTAGAAGCAGCGTCTCAGCTGAGACGGGGAAAGAAAGCACTGCCAAAGCCAGCGCACGAGCCAAGCGGGACTCGCGTCTCAAGACTCGCTCGCCCCACCTTTTGCACTGTTTTCTTTCAGCCAGTCTCAGGACGCTGTTCTAGCAAGCTGGCCCAGAGCATGAGCACGAGCTCGTGGCTTTAGAAAGTGCCTCCTATGCACGAGTTCTCGTACAAACAAAAGCGTTTTGCTGAGCTAGGCTCACGCGCCTGTACCTTTGTCTTCACTGCCGACATTTGTGAGATGGAGTAGAGAAGCCGAGATTGAACTCTTTTATTTGACGCTTTAACTGTCGTTTGTTGTGACGTTCTGACGTCGTGGTCTCCTGATTGGTTGACGCTGTGTCACAAATTTAGTTTACGCTCTAAGCGTGGGGGGAATATTCGGCGCTGGCTCCGCCTATTGGCCAAACTCTCCCAATACACGGCTCTGGCCTCCCGTCGTTCGAAGCGCCATCTAGGTTTTTGTTTACGAACTGTGTGTTTCATAGAGTACGGTGGAACGCCATTTAGGCGCTGCGCTTCGAAACGTACGTATTCCAAAGAATACCCTGCAGCTCCCATAGCAGCCGTCCGTCGCATCGAACGACGGGTGGCGAGTCGTGGTGAGTGAGGGGGGGGGGGGGGGGGGGGGGGGGGGGGGGGCTACTGCTTGTTCGTGCAGCGTCTATGAGGAGTTAACTGATTCTAACCTAATAACGTTGGTTGTACCGCGTGCCGCAGCACCAGTTTGACGTTACGTCGCGGCCGTACAGCTGATGATCAGTGTTGCCAACCTTCTACAATATAGCTTCGGTTTCGACGTAGACGCCCGAAACCAAACTCCGAGCCGTGATATTTATAAGACTACACACAGTACCGGTGAAAATAACTTTATCTAGCAATTCTCGGACACTGCCTTAGCTCTATACAGTCGTAGTCCCAAATTAAAAAATATTGACCGAAGTTGCCCTTTGAGATGAGACGGTGTGGAGGAGCTACGTTCCCGACAGACCAATCAGCCGCCTGCCTCTTATCGCCTGACCCGGCTTTCCGCCGGGGGTATGGCCGGGAGCGTGATGACGTGGCGAAAGAGAGGCGTAGGAATGGTTCAACAAATGCGTAGCTTCCACTGCAGTCTGAGCTTAGGGCGGAACGTATATAGAAAGAGAGGCGTTCCCCTGTCCAGCGATCGCTCTGCGAAAGTGGAGAGAGATGGGACGAGCTTCCCCTTAACTCTTTACCTGTCACCAATTATAGATAGAATATGCAGACAAACTTGTACATACTCGTGACGGAGAGAAAAGACTAAAGATCATTCAAGTCAAACTCGTATTCACTGTCTCACCTTCGTTGAAACCAGCCTCGTTGAAACCCGCGAATGTTCTTTTTTCATTGTTCTGTTTTCTCTCCTCTGCGCGGGCTCCTGTCTAAATTGTGGACGATCGTGCTGGTTTTGCCGTACCCATACAATCGGCGTCAACTACTTTGTGCTACGTTGTCAAGGCTAGTGTAGCTTCCACAGCCCCGAACCGCTTGAAGGTCATTCGCTCTCGTCCAAGATACGCGTTGGACCACTGCGGAAGCTACGCTAGCCTTGACAGCGTATACCACAAAATAGGGTGACGTCGACGGGTGGTTGATGGAGTGCTCAGTACTGCGCGATCGTGGACTCGTGAATGGCAATGGCGGTAACGCGACCCATGCGCGTTATGCGCGCATTGGTCGCGACTTGGAGGAATGTCATTGCAGTTTGTCTTCGCAGGTTCTGTCGGCTTACCCGCGTATAGTGCACTATTACTTCCTGCGGACTATAAAAATGAACGGATAACCGCCTCTCGCTCACATCCCCCCCCCCCCCCCCCCCCCCGACACACACACACGCACGTTTTTTTTTATAATGTTACACCTTTCAGGGAAACAAAGATTAATATTTGATGTTGAGTATTACCACGTCAGTATTGTGCGTGGTGTATTGTGTTTCCTCTTGTCTATTATTTAAGTCATGTCTCGTTAATACGGATATACCTCTATGTCAGGGGTCTCAAACACGCGGCCCGCGACGCGCTGGGACTCGGCCCGTAGGCAACCGGCTATCCCAATGTCTCGACCGCTAGAAATGGCATACTCCATCGTGATCTCATCTCGCCGATTCATTTTTGCTCGAAAAGTAGCCCTACGTACTTTATACTTATCTGTGTTCATTTGTTCATTTGCCCTTTGTTTCGCTTTATATTTTGCTTCCCAGCTTTTTGTGATGTACAATAATTCCGCTTCTAGGCTGCGAGCGCAAGCTATTCGTTGAAGGGTATATTTTGGCATGCTCCAACTGTCGATCAGCAGGAGCAACTGCCGATGATAGAGCTACGAGCTCGGGATTCTTGCCTTCGAAAAGATATCACCATTGAAAGACAAGTATTTGTTTGAGTGTTGTAGTAAAAATCGTGAGAAAGCAGCAACTTTCATATTAACTGATTGTTTTAGAGACATGTTGAGCTTGGTTAATTTCTGGGTGAATTGAGCGACGGAAAAGACGGTGTTCTATTAAAAATGCCAGCACGTTGGCGGAGTGGTGTCATTTTTACTCTTATCACATCAGGTCAAGGCCTTAAGTAGTCTTATAAGCAAATCAACTCTAAAGATGTCACTGGCAAGAGTGAGTTTACAAAAAGCATAAAGCACGAGGTGTCCCCCCAGCGTCTTACGTTGGCCCTCGACCTTTCAGGTGTAAGATATCTGGCCCCCACACTCAAATGAGTTTGAGACCACTGCTCTATGTAGACAACATTTTCCGAAACAAACTGAGTAAATAGATGCATTTTCGTCTCGTTATTCCAGACAGCTCACATAAAAAAACACGTTTTTCTATTTTTTTTTTGGGGGGGGGGGAGGGGGGGGGGGTGGAGGTGTTTATATTAGTGAGGCATCACTGTATCAATATTTTACCTGATCAAGCTAAACTACACAACGCGCTCGGTTTCTTTGTACTCGCGAAGTGAACAAAAGCGTAAGGACCAAATTAAGTTGTCCTTCAATTTACGCTGATCGTATCAGAGGTCATCGTATGATTTAAAGTTAATCCACAAAGGTATCGAACTATACGATCACGCTCACGCCCCCCCCCCCCCCCCCCCTTTTCCCGTCCTTCTTACTCAATCGCGATTGAAAATGATAAAGCGCGTCCGTGTTTGCTTTTTACGCAGGCTTACGGAGATTGACTGGGATCTTCATAATATACGATACTAGTTTGTAACTACTAAATGCGCCTCTTAATAGGCTCGACGTTACGGTTATTGCTTAAAATTGTTTTAGACGAACGTTGTGAAAACGGTCTATAAAATTGGGCTAGATGTCGCCTTCCCGCTGCGCCTTTTCAAAGGAAACATATGAGCCAAGCAGTGAAACTCGAGAGAGAGAGAGAAAAAAAACGCCATGTTTACAAAAGGTGCGGTCGCGCAACATGTGGTCGCGCGCCTATTATCAACAGTAAGTTACACGAGCAGGTGCGTGCAGAACAAGTCAATAACAGAACTATACCATCGGTGCCAACACAACGCGTGACTAGAAAAAAAAGAAGTAATTTGTGTTTAAACGACGCCGCCGGCTTCAAACTTTTCCTTTTTCCTTATTTAAAGTGAATGGCTTTATCGGCATGAATGCCAACACGGGGTGCGTTTTTTCACGGCCAATTTTGAGGGTTTAGCGAGCTATAACGTGTGGTCGATCTTTTTCTGTTGCTCCCCCGTTTGCCTCGCTGGGACCCCTTCGGGCATCGGTGGGGAGACTGAAGCCGGCCGTTTCCAGTTTCCCGTCCGGGGTTTAAAGTACCGTCCTCTCGTCGGTGCCGTTCGTTTTTTGGTGGTAGGGCGAGCGGTGTGGCGTGGTGTGGTGGGTTCGCTTCGGAACGGTTGCTGATGTGTTTTATTATTTGTTTTTCTTCCTTCCGCGTATTAGTGAAGCGGCAGGAAGGGAAGGTGAAGAGGGAGCCAGGCGCGAGTGGTGGGCCCTATTTTTAAAGGGACGCCCTTGAAATCGGGTGTAAAAGCGTGGCTAAAAAAAGCCGGTCGCGGCCTCGGTTCTCCCTGGCTCGGAAAATGACCGAAGACGGACCGACTCAAGCTTCCAGATAGGGCGGCATTGGCCGGTCCGATAAGAGCAAGAGCCGGAGGAGAGAAAGAAGAGAAGAGAGGGGAGGATGGGGGGATGAGGAGATGATAATACTTGTAGGATACCAGTTCCGGCGTCTTTAGAGCTGAAAACTGCCTGTCGTAACGAGTCTAACGTAATATCTGTGCAGGACCACACTATTTCGAGGACGGCAACAAGAAGCACGAAACGAATTGAGATAACAGGGAGTTCTACGTTGCATACGCAAAGGCGTCGGCGGTGTATCAAGTATCGTTATTGGAACTATCGAAACGATCTACCAAAACCCCCTAATGACCGAGACCGGAATTACTGAGTGACTTCTAGACGGACAACGAGTGCAGCTTTTCGTTCTAACGTGCTAAACGGGAGGCTAATCTAGCGCGCTCCACGGCCCCACCAAATACTAACGTCATCCGACCTTCTTAGACGAGTCAGCTTCAGCGAGCAATGACATGCCGCAGGATATACATACTTCGGTGTACGAAAACGTCACAAGGGAATTCGCACGACGCAAATTATCACAGAAGTGTTATAGGAAATGCGCCCTAAAACCTACGGAGCCTGGTACAAGCTTCCGGGTGGCGCGTTTACCGCGTTCTAAAAATTGTACTGGCGTTTGCTCGTATTTTTTTTTTTTTTGTCGCTACTTATAGGGCTGTGAGGACCATGAGTGCGTGATAGCGGTGAGAGTGTGAGGGGCATGAGTGCGTGAGGACCGTGAGAGGTTTGAAGACCGTGAGGGGTTTGAAGACCGTGAGGGGCGTGAGGACCGTGAGTGCGCGAGAACGGTGAGAGCGTGAGGGCCGTGAGGGGTGGGAGGACCATGAGGGGTGTGAGGACTATGAGTGCGTGAAAGTGGTGAGAGCGTGAAAGGTATGAGTTCGTGAGGGCAGTGAGGGGTGTAAGGACCGTGAGAGCGTGAGGGGCATGAGTGCGTGAGGGGTGTGAGGACCGTGAGTGCGTGAGAACCGTGAGGGGTGTGAGAACCGTGAGGGGTCTGAGGACCTTTAGGGGTGTGAGCGACCGTGAGGGGTATGAGGACCGTGAGGGGTGTGAGGACCGTGAGTGTGTGAGAACGGTAAGAGCGTGAGGGGCAGGAGTGCGTGACGACCGTGAGGGGTGTCAGGATCATGAGTGCGTGAAATTGGTGAGGGCGTGAGGGGCAGGAGTGTGTGAGGGCAGTGAGGGGTGTGAGGACCGTGAGTGCGTGAGAGCGTGAGGGGCATGAGTGCGTGACGACTTTGAGGGGTGTGAGGACCATGAGGGGGTATGGGTGCGTGAGGGCGGTGAGAGGTGTGAGGCTAGTGAGTGCGTGAAGGGCATGAGTGCGTGAGGACCGTGAAGGCGGTGAGTGCGCGAGAGTTATGAGTGCGTGAGGGGCGTGAGGGGTGTAAGGGCCGTGAGGGCGGTGAGGGAAGTAAGGGGTATCAGTTCGTGAAGGTTCTGAGCTTTAATGAAGCGCTTTCATTTGCGTGTGGGGCTTGTGCGAGACGATGAGTTCTTTGTGAGGACTGATTTCGCTTGAAGGCGTAGAGAATCTGTGAGGGGTCGCAGTGGGTATTGTGACCTCTCGCGGCATCTCCCGGGAAATGGGGTCGACGCTCGCCTCGCAACAGTTTCGCCGCGCGGATGCTTGGTGCAGTTTGATTATTGGGTAACGAGTGAGAAAGAAGGAGTTAGTGCGAGTTAAGGCTGGCTGCTTAGCGCTATTTGATAGCGCGATCTGCGCAACCCGCGTTAGTTAGGCCGTTTTCTGCGTTACGTTTGAGAGAGAAAAAAAAGAAGCTGGGTAGAATGGTCGGGAGCTCGCTCGGTCGCCGCTTCAGACAGCGAGGCCCCCGTGTACGGGCGGCGTTTTCTGGTTGGCGGCATACCTCGGCAAACCTCACTCATGAGTGCCCTCGCTCACCCTTATCTTCACAGGTGAGGTGAAGGTGGGTGAGTTTCTGAACCCCGAAAATTCATGAGTGTGAGGCTGTCGGAGGACCGTGAGTGGTGTGAGTGCTTGGGGGTGAGTGAAGGGCTAAAGGTGAGTGTGACTGTGAGGGTAAGGGTGTAAGGGTGAGTGAGGGCGACCTAAAATGTCGACCTGAGGTGCCTACCTCTGCCCAAGGGTTCTGCGCCAGTTTTTCTTAACTAAAAGCTAAACCGCTCGCATCCCGCTAAAGAGCAGCTGGTCGCATCTTTAAAATCGGTTTTGGTGGAGTAGGCAACTTCACTTTGACGTAATATTTCGGTTGTGATCATATTTTTCGCAACTAAAGCGATACTAGTAATTTATTTTGGTTTCGTTTTCGACCGGAGTTGCCCTTTAACGCTGAATGGGAACGTCTCCGCTTCGCACGCAGCGAACCCAGGCTGGATTCCCGCGGGTGGTGGCGATCTTTTTGAAGGATTTTGCACCATCGACGACGAACGCCATACGTCACCAACGTTCAGCGTCCTAACGTCCCCCGCGCGCTCTCGTCTCCATCTCCCTCAGTTTCTCGGCGCATTCGTTTGTCGGCAACAAAGCTGACAAGGTACAACCGTGTGCGGAGCGCAAGTTCGTCTGCTTCTTCCGCAGGGGTTGCGGTGACGTCAGAACGCGGAGCTCTGATTGGCTGATTGCAAAGAATGGTGGATAGACCTCAAGGCTAGCATTGGGGTCTACCCACTATCCTTTCAATCAAAGCCAATCAGACGTCGGCGTCGTTCTGACGTCACCGGAACGGAAGAAGCAGACGACTTGCTTTCCGCGTTGTATTTTTGCTTTATGGTAAAAGTTGGTGTCAAGCACAGTACACAGCGCGGCATATTTCGCATACTCCTCTAAAAAGAAGTGATAAGCGATTGGGTGATAAAAATTGGCTGATATGTCTCGTTGTTGTCGCGGTAGGTGTCTTTTCCAAAATGAAACCATTGGTATGTAGCGCTCTGTGGTGTGCGTTCTTTTTCTACTAGTTCATCGTGTTTTTAGTGCTTTTAATTTTCTACAAGGGGCCACCAACTCGCCCAAGTTCATAACATGGTGCATGCGCAGACGGCTCCACACTCTAAAAAAAAAAGGGTATCACCTTACACCCTTTTGTCCCATAAAATACACCCCAAAACTTCATTTCGACGTACAGCGCCCTAGAGTCGAACAGACGGCACCAAATTTTAGCAGGGGCTTGATAACGGTGCGATGTAACTTATTAAATCGCTAAATTACGTATCAAAGACCAAAGAAAGAAAACACGGAGCTTTTGCAGTACGGCCAAAAAAACTCCCATAATCTTTTTTGTAGTCATTAATACGTGCATCAGCTATCTTAATAAGTTGTACCACACGGGTATCAAACCCCTCGTAAACTTTGGGGCCGCCTGTTCGATTATGGGGCGCTGTACGTCGAATTGAAGTTTTGGAGTGTATTATATGGGACAAGGGGTGTAATAGTACACCTTTTTTTCTGAGAGTGCACATCGCTCGAATCTGGTTTCACGCGAAGTGCCCACAACTGGCGCTGAAAAACGCGGACTTGTTTGTAAACCATCTGTTGGCCTGTTGTGCGAGGAAAGAAAACAAAACGCCAAGAAACCGGAGCCCAGTCTTTTAGGTGAAACGCGTGAGCCCTTTTTTCTTTCTTTTTTTTTTTTTTACGTGTTGTGCACGTTATGTTTGTCGTAGTTTGAACACATTGTGCTCAAAGAAGACCCCAATGAAATAACGCGAGTGATAAGACTTGCAAGAACCACTCACTTGGCAAATGTTGTACTTCGAAGGGAAAAAAAAATAAATAAAGTAAGAAGACGGAAAGTGGACATCTACGCGCATATTCACGCCTCTCTACCAACGGCGATCTGCATACCTCGGAACATGCGCTGCGTTCGTCCGCGTCACGTATATATGTTTCGGAATGTCCGCTCCCTTTTTTTCTTATGCGCTGCAACAAGAAACCGTACCCGGAACAGAAAAAAACAACAACGAAAGAACAACAGGGTGGTGGCTTTTGCTTCTATCGCCACTTTCGCAGGGGGGAAGCCGTTAATTAATTCGCGCGCGAGGCTAAGATCGTAATTAGTGCGGTTCGCCACGGCACGCGCCGGAAGAAGCGAGCGAACTTCCTTTTCCTGCTTGTCGTTGTCGTAGTTGTTGTTGTGGCCGCAATCTTCACGCTCGGCTTTTCTTGGCCGCGGCGTGAAACGGCGCGAAAAAGCGGTTGGAACGAGAGAAGAGAAATTGCGTGGTTTCCTTTTTGCTCCCGCTCCGCGAGTGTTGCGCGGCGCTGGGCGCCTCGCCAGCGTCGAATTCCCCGAAAAAGACACACGGCACAACAACGCGGCTTCTTCGCGAGGAAGAGACGCGTGACGACTGCGGCTAAGCCATCTTTTTAGGGGTGCTGATGGTTTAACTTCACACGTATTCGACTGCGTTCCACAACCACCCTGGCGCCATCTATCGCGATACCTCTGGAACACATTTGAGCCGCGGTCAACCTACTTATACATCGTTACGAAAGCCACAAAAGCCGATCTGCTGACACTTTCTGAGGCGTATTTCTCCCTCGTATTACTTTCACATTGGTCATACAAAAACTGTCTTCATACACATGTATGAAGCATCCATGTGTATGAGGCGAACATGCTTGAGGGGCTTGAGGCGCAGGTGATTCTATCATCATATTTGCATCGAACACCGTGTCTTGTGTATTCGGTGTATGAACAGTGTGCCTGAGCCCTTCCGATCTGCGTGTGCATTTCACACATTATTCTTTCTCCATTTGTCTGAAATACGCGTAGAAATTTTTATCTCGCCAATACTGTGAAACCAACACTATCGTTATACGCGGATCGGACGTGTTCCAGGGTTACCCGGTAGATGGCGCCAGTGTGTCAGTGGCTAGGTGGCGGAAGCCGCCTCCCGATTCAAAAGGTTCAGTCTCATCCATCTATCTATCCATCCATTTCTCGCCGTAAGCAGTCGCGAGCGTTTTCGAGGGAGTCGTTCACATTCGTTCGCAAAGATGCAAGCCGGACTTTCTACGGGGGCGCTGTTCAGGTGGTTGGGGTTTGTCTGTCCCGCGCCAGACCGTTTTTGCGGCGATTGCCATCGATGACGCGATACCATAATTCGACCTCGTGTATGCGAACGTCGCACACCTCTTGAAATGCACAGATTATGCTGCGTTTGACCGTTGCGGGAGGCACCGCCGATTGGCCCAGTCGGGTGCTTTGTTGCGATGTGACGAAGGACATCTTTTCGATACAGAATTGCATTCGTACTGAAGCTGATTTGATTTTAGCCTCGAAAAGTGAAGCGAGCCACGGTCGAAGGGTGTCGGCCGGCTGGCAAACACCTACGCCGCGAACCACACGACGCAAATGTAGAAAAAAAGAAAAAAAATAAGGAACCGAAGAGGCAAGAGGAAGGGCTTCGGAACGCTTCGACGGACATTGTCAGCTGTCGGCTCGTGTGAAATGCAATGCCATAGACGCTTTACAGCTGCTGTACATGGGCGCCGCCATAACCGCCCTTCAGTTTTTGTTTCCTCTTATATTTTTCACTTCTCTCCATCATTACCACAGGAGGACAGGTTACTGGCATTTTAGATACGACGGTGTCTTTTTCCCCAGCATTTGCCTTTGTGGAGGCTCGCCAAAGCCCGCTTCAGTGGTTTGATATCTCGGTAAGACAATAGAAGGTCGGCCATGGCGTCTGTAATCTGGCGCGTTTGTAAAGCGTCTATACTCATTAACATGCTCAAAGTTGAGTACGTTTTTTCTCTGACGAGACAAAGCTTGTGCCCTACTATACGTTACACGATCGTCACGAGTGATAGGTTCCGAAAAGCAAAATATAAGCATATCTCGTGACTCATTCCTCCAAGCTTTCCGGGAGACCACAAACACCGGTCCAGACGCACATGGCACCGCACTGTTTTCCTCGCGCCAGCTCGCACGGCGCGCGCACGTTGACCGCGTATGGATTTATTTTTGCATTTTAATCAGACTTCGGTTCTATTCGACGCAAAGCGTGAGTGCACTACATTCATTTTGCTGCTTGCAGCGGGAAAGAATGTATTTTGACGAACCTTATCTCGTCGTGCGGGACGCGAACGCAAGTGGCAGATGTTTGTTTTTCGCACAGCAGTTCTCATAGTGGCCGCCAGGGCGCGTCACTATTCCAAGTCCAGAGTGTGTAAAGTATATATATAGAAAGGAAAAAGAAGGGGGGGAGGGGGGGGGGGGGGCTTTACCTTGCGGTTGCCCTAGACGCCCATGCAATACCGATGCAGTGAAGGCCGTTGGGAAAGCAGAGATCACCAAGCACGGGTTATCGGAGTGGTGGCATACTTCGGGGGAAGAATACAGTTTTATTTTTGTTTTACTTTCCATTTGTAGGGCGGATAAAGCGCGCGTACCAGGGCCGACTTGCTAGAAGGAGCGTCTCAGCTGAAACTAGGGGAACGAAAGCACTGCCAAAACCAGCGCACGAGCTTAGCGGGACTCAAGCCGTGTTGGAAACCAGGGCTGCCAACCCGAAAGAAATTTCCCAGGTTAATGGAAAATTCAGGTCTATGTGGGAATAAGGAAAATCTTGCAAGTTTAAGGGAAATTTAGGGCCCCTTATATATCTGAATATTATTATAAGCCAATTATAATTTTTTGTTAGAGATAACATCGAATTTCAGCGGCTTTGGCTACCTTTGGTTCATTTCATCCAGCCATTTGGCGGTTCGTGTTGCGACCACCTGGCAACACTAAGGAGTACTAGGCTAGGTGGCGCAAGATACCGTCTCTTATAAAGGGTACAGACGTTACCATCCAACCATCCATTCAATTTTTTTCGACAAAATCAGTTTTTATCGTCCTCTGAAAACTATGGAGGAAGGTGCCAACCAAGTCTAAGATTCTGAGAGCGCCGCTGTGCCTTCTCGAAAGAAAAGAAGCTTCAGTACAAGAAGAAATACTGCAATATCTGGAAATATAGACTTACCATGACTAAACATATTTCGTGAAGTGCCGTCGTATTCCGTGTGTTCCGAGTTTGAAAAGTCTCGGCTTTTGTAACACCTTTTGTTTTGGACTGACTATTATAAAAAGTGCTAATGAAGGTATTAAAGCAGTATCATGTTCTGATGACGTACATAGCATCTAAGAAGAAGATAGGGTTTCTTTCATCAGTTTAAATATCCCGATAACACTTCCCCTCGCCATATTTACTTTGGCCACGGTTTTGGCCCGATAAAATGATTTATTGCGAAAGGTAGGCGAGGCGTAAAGGCTATGCGTAGAGCAAGTCGTCTGCTTCTTGCGCAGGGGTCGTGACGTCAGAGTGATGGCGAGCTCTGATTGGCTTTGGTTTTAAGGAAAGTGGATAGACCTCAATGCTCGATGCCTTGAGGTCTACCTCTATTTTTGTCTATCAGGCAATAAGAGCTCGGCGTTTTGACATCATCCCAACCCTTGTGCAAGAAGCAGACGATCTTGCGCTCCGCATATAATATATTTCTCATAGCAAAAATAGAAGTGATGCAGAAAAGAAATAATATTTGGTATTATATAATTAATTGGGCAAGTGAGGGAAATTTCGGCAGAAAGAGGGAAATTTCGGCAGAAAGAGGTCAATTTCAGCAGAAAGAGGGAAATTTCAGGCATCCGCTAGGGAAATTTTCACTTTCCGTGTTGGCAGCTTTGCGGAAGACGTTCGCGCGCCCCAGCCTTTGCAGTGATTTCTTTCACCCAGTCTCAGCTGAGACGCTGTTGCAGCAAGCCGGCCCTGGTTTCGAAGAAACACCGCCGTCACACGTAGTAGAAATTGTAAAGCGTGTTCCGAACCGTATTGCAAAATACTTGCGCCAGAACACGTAAAAGAAATACGCGTTCCGGCGCACGTATACGGTATACAGGGCGAAAGTTTCCATTTTCCATGGCACTTCGCGGCCATGGGTGTAATGCGGCCGCTACAAGTGCCTCCGCTGTCGAGAAAATAGCGCGTCGTCTGCTCCACGACGTGGCGACATCGGCAACGTCGAGCGGTTCCAGGCGCGAAGTACAGTGCCGATCGAGCGGAACGACATCTTCGCGTGGCAGCAAAAGTGCCTTCACTACTTCGCACGAACAGAACGGGGACGAAAATAGTTTCTACCTTTGTCATCGAAACTAAAAGGTTGGCGGCAAGGCACGATTGTAACTTTGTCCCACGCTCTAGCAAGCCTCAATGTGCATGCGACAATGGTAGAACGAGGCAATCATTACTTACCTGATTTACCACGCGACTGATTTCAAACTACGAGACTTTGCACGAACCCCAGATTTGGCAGACGAATAAATACTTATTTGAAGGCGAAGTTTCAGATTGCATCCTTCATTTAAAAACGCCAGCAGAGGAGGAGGTGGAGTCCGATGAGGCAGCACGGTACTGGCGTCACTGGAGCTTGTGCTGAGCTCAGCGTTTTCACGCCGCCCCACAGAAACCGTCGCGAGGGAAGCTCACACCACTACGACGAAGGAAGCGGCGCCGCCAAACCTTACTCCGGTCTCGACGGGCACCTCATCTACACGCTCGGCTTGACCAAGCGCGGGGACGTTGAACAGTCGGCGGCGGAAGAACAGCCGAATTCTCACCGCATCACACCGAAACTACTTCGCACAAAAGCGAATACCGACGTAAATGTGCGACGGGAGGGACGTGACCCGGTGCAGAATTTACCGCAAAAAGCCGGCAGCGGCACGCCCGGCCAATCCCGCGTTCGGCGTGAGAGCACGTGATTACCCGCGGAAAGGAAGCGCACTCCGTGATTGGCAACTCCTTCAATACGGGGTGTGCGTCACAATACGGGCAGCTACGTCACAATACGGGCACCCGTAAAAGTTGAAATATTTTGAACTCCAAATACTGGAGCCGGAACGCGTAAAAACGGAGCGGTGACGCCAAAACCGGAAGCGGGCATCTCTACATGTTCCGGCGCACGAATCGGAAATATATGTCGGTCTGTACGGCGCTTAACTTCCGGTTACAATCCGTACGGATTGTACTTTTGGTAGGGTGGCTAGAGAGTTGGGTGTGTCGAGCGCGCCGGCTCTCCCATGCATCGCCGCGGCCGGTTTGGAAAATCACCGTCAGGGGCGCTCTAATCAGCCTGTATGCTAGGCGCGCGCAGCTGGCGCACTGATTTCCGTGCGGCAAGGCGGGTAGCGACGAGTTCACGCCTGTTTTCATCTGTTCGTTAGCGCTCGTGTGAATTTATTTTAACCCTTCCTGCATGCCCGTCAGTCAGGTGACACGCGGAGACCATGGACATTGCCCCGTCAACCTCCGGCGTAAAGAAAAAGCAAAGAGCGAAGCACTGCTTCGTTCCAGGATGCACGACAGGCTACAGGTCTGCAAAAGAAAAACACACGTTGTTCACCGTCCTGAAGGGCCCAGTCCTCTTCTCTCAGTGGGACAGGAATATTTCGAGGGGAGACACGTATCTTCAGGAAAACTCTGTGGTGTGCGCACTTCACTTCGACGAGCGGTACATCGAGCGATACTTCTCTAAAGTATCGCTCTATCCGTTCGAGATATCGCTGTATGACTGATGTTTTGGGGCTCGTAGCGTCCTGCTGAACACGTCTGCGGCCAGCGTTGGGAAGTACTTTAAGTACATTGTACTTAAAGTACATTGCACTTAAATTACTACTTAAATTAGATTTAGGAAACTTATACTTTACTTGAAGTACATTCTCTGAGTATGTACTTGTACTTTTTTTTTCTGGTACTTTCCGAAAAAAGCACAATTCCCGACTTCAAAGTGCATTCCCGAAATTTGGTCTTGTTATATTTGTATCACGAAATGATGCTTCGTCAACTCCGAAGAAATACTGGGAGAGATATTCTACACTCACCAGAAACGTGAGCAGACGACGCATCGCTCCGTTTGTTCTGGGGGCGGCGTTCCCGTAGCTTTTTAAACTCTCGCTACTTCTCTGTCTGTCAGCGCAAGCAAGGAGGTTTAAGATATCAGGAGAGCAAAATTAATCATAATGTAGCACCTGAAACTGTGGTGCGAAAAGATTGAATTTTCAAGTCGAAGTAAAAGACAACAGAGGAGGACGTCACAAAGTGTTAAGACATTCTCTTTTGTCTTTTTCTTCTATTTGAAAGTTCCTTGAGTTTTTTCGCACCCAAATCTCACGTGTCACGTTATGATTAATTATCACCAGCTCGCCTGCACACGCATTTTTTTTTTTCTTTTTACTACATTTTTCTATGAGAGCTATGGGGCTGACGTCATGCTCCGTCCTATTACATTTAACCCCCTTGGGTGCTACAATCCAGTGCAAGGGGCGCCAAATTCAGAAGAGTGTCTTCTGAATTTGGCTCCATTCCTAAAAAAAAAAAAATCTTTTCTGTGGCCACTTGACTTTATCCAATATTCGCCGCTGTTTTTGAGGTCATGCACCCTTGAATACCCCTGGGCAATGCATACCAATTAAAAAAAAAATACTGTATAGGGGAATGAAAGGGCATCATGAAAGATTGTGTTAAAATGCTTGTACTTTACATTGAAAGTACATAGTACTTATAGTTCTCTACTTCAAATACGTTGTTCCCCAGTGTATTTCATACACATTTACTTAAAGTACATCACGTCTCATTTACTTTGTACTTTAATTACCTGAAGTGTCTTTTAGATGTATTTTACCCAACGCTGTCTGCGGCCTATATTTCTGAAATCCGAATTTCGGTTCAGCATCCCTTTACGTTGCATGCACTTTTCAACACGACTTTATGAAGCTGACCTTTCGCGTCGTCAACAGGAAGGAGCGGGCGTCAGTGACAGACACGAGCCTAGGAATGTATGCATGCATATACAACAATAATCCTGTGTGAAAGAGGTTGTGTAAAAGACGTAAATAAAATTTAGAATGTTTTTCGTCTTCAGCGGTAATTTACATTCGCAATCCCCCGCCCCCGATTATCCCCGTTTTTAGCGTCTGCATGAGAGAATTGACCAAAAAGCACCGGTATTGGTGAAACAAATAAACGCCGATAAACATCCGCCGATTTTTGTTATAAATAAACACCCTATGATATGTAATATGTTACTTAGCTCACTCTCTTTTAAAATCGATTTTGTATAATTCGTTGCTAGTTTTCCACGTCGCATAAACATGTAAAGTGCCAAAAATGCATTGTTTGCTTTGTGTCATGACAACTTTTCGCGTTTTTTCTCACCAGCCATGTCTGCTCTTGAATCACAGGGGAACTACTCCAGAAGTATCTAGCGTCCTCACACATATTTTAATGTTAAAGTGCCTGAGCCGTTCAGCGTCGATTCATTTGATAGACGTAACCATAGAGTTATGGACGTAACACAGCGGCTTCAAACTCGAAATTTCGTCACGGCTGCTGATACCTTGGCGGATGTTTCACGTATTTTGCAAACATAGTACACAAGAGAAAATATAAAAAAAAAGACCCATTTTTTTTATTATTCCGAGAGCGTTGCGTTGCGGTGAGAAGAGAACGACTTCAAGTGCGGGTTTACCTTCGTCGACGCCCCAAACTCGGGTCGACTATCGAATCCAGGTTTATCAGACTTCCATTATGCCACACCAATTAATTTTGTAAAAAAATACAGCCGACAAGTGGCCGGTAAAAGGTCCGCACGCAGCGCATTTCGGTCCCAGCGCAGCCAAAATGCCGCTGACGCCGCGGTCGGATAGCATACAGGGCTTCCGAGGCGCCTCCTGGCGACAGATTTCCTTTTGGTGCCGCGCGCCGGCCGCCGCTCGACACACCCAACTCTCTAGTCACCATACTTTTGGTTGCGAAGATTGTTGAATGAATGCTCGTGTTCAGCTAGGATATAGAACTACCGTGCTCCATTAACTTAAATTATGATAAATGCTTAAAAAAAACTTTTCCTTACTGTTATTTCTTCTTTGTTATTTGTAATTGGATATTAATCTTTCCGATCGGCGCTCAGTGTGCGCGAGCGCACGGGGTCCCATAGAAATTATCTGTGCCTGAAGGTTCTGACTACGATGTTTCCTAACCACCTCGCCTGCATACTTTCGCTTCCTGCAATAAAATCTAGTTACTTTTTTTAATATTTTACATCATCGCGTTTTTGCTCTGATGTCACGCCGCCGCAATATGGCGCCTGGAGCGCGTCTCCTACAGGTGTGGTTAGCATCCTATCACACCCATACATAAAAAGTAGTCTCTAAGTTTCAACAAATGGCGTCAGAGAAGCCGGAGTGTCATGCTGTTGGTCGTCGCGATCCTGGCGGTTGGTCGTAGAAACGCTGGCGAAAAACACGAGCGAGCGCGAGTGTCGTTGTCGCCGCGGCGTCCCGGCGTCCCAACTCCTAGCTGGTGAAGCAGCCGTGGACTGTCAAACTGGGGAGCGACCTGCACCAGAACAGGCGTCTGCCACATACACCACCGCTGCTGGGACGCCGCCAGGGTCGCGACCGGCGGCAGCATGACACTTCTATGGCGTCGCCAGGCGGAAACCGAGGGACCACTTCTTTGGAGGCGCTAAACTCACCAGTCGGAGACGCGTTCCATGGCACCCTAGTTGCGTTGGCGCTACAGTGGAGTGGCGCTACTATCGGCTCGGCGCATGCGCAGAAACTGCTTGCGAATATGGTTTCTGCGCACGCGCATTGCTCACACCTGATGCAAGGGGCAAACGCTGACATTTTTTTTTTTTTTTTTGTAGACAGCGTGTCCCGCATGTTTTCGCGTTTGACGCGTACTTTCCTCGCTTGCCAAAGTTCCGTATTCGCGCCACTGCATAGTTTGCTTTCTTTTTATCACGTGGTGAACTCTTACATTTCTGAACAATGGAATCGTGTATGGACCACGGTGGAAGAAGAGAAGTGTCTGAACGAGGTCAGAAGAGAGGGCCGAAGTTTCGCTCGGGCTTCGCGCACCTCCCGGCGGGGGCAATCTCAGCTTGGTGCTCCCGCGCAAGCACGGTCATGCTCCGCGTGGCCTTCAAAACATGTGCACGAATGAGGGTGGTTCCTCGAGGCCCTATTCATATCGCGCGTCCCACGGCGTTGACCAGCTGTTCCATTGCGAGGCGACGCCGCTCGGACACCTCTTACACCTTTTTCTTAGTCATGTTTTAACCCTGAGACGAAAGGGAACTCGAAGACAATTGAGACTGCATGTTCGCTTTCTTCTGTTCCTTCTACTTTGTCTTAAACGATTATAATCTCCAAAGGGGGACTCGTTCCCCCTTCTTCAGAGATTATTATCGTTTATTCTCTCCAGCTCGCCTGCACCTTTCCATTAATTATATATTTCTTTGTCTTCAAGTTTTCTTCCCAGTCTTGGTTTAAACGTTATGATTAATACGTACCAACTCGCCTGCATTTCGACCATGTTGTTTTTCACTTCTCTCACTTTCCACTGTATTTCATGGGCGATTCTGATGATGACCTTCTGTGCGCTGCCATGTTTACTGGGCTGTGGGACGCGTACTGAGCACGCGCAATGGCTCTCACCTGCGAGATGTCAGACGTAGCGCATGCGCCCATGACAATCAATACCACCTAGCAGACAAGGCCTGCGCATGACGTTTGGTTAGTAGATCCCCAACCCGCTCCAAGCGGCAAACAGGCTAAAGTACCACGTGCAACCGCGACTGCCGAGCGCCAGCCAAGCGCGAGCTGATAGCGAGCTTCCACAGTTTACTTGCAACATGCATGCGACTCTCAAGATTGCCAGTCTTGGCAGCCGATTAATGTAAGCTCGTTCTTAGCATGACCACTGAAGCAGATGATGAAGCACACGATGTCGCGAGGACGGTGTAGCAGACAATGTAGCTCATCCGGACTACCTAGGAGGCGCTGAGAGGATATACTCGTGACGTCGTTTAGAGGAGGAAACGCTCAGGCCTTGTCTTCTAGCTGGTATTGCCACAATCCAGCAGCTCGGCACCATTTTTTTTTTTTTGGCCGGGGTGTTAAACGTTAGAAAGGTGTGTCTATTCGACACATCTGTGAGCGAGCAGGGGGGTGACGAGTGACGTGGACGTTCTTTGTGTCGTTTCCTCTCTGCAGAAGGGAGCGGCGGCGCTGGTGTGGGGCGGCTCCGAGGGCCGTGTGTCGTCGTCTTCGGCCATGTCCGGACCTTTGGCTGGGGCGTCGGCGGGGCCCGCGTCGCCCTCGTCGGCGGGCCTCGTGCATTGGATGTCCGTCATGGCCGACCACGACGTCCACTACATGTGGAACGGTGTCGAGGTGAGTGCCACTCAACCAAGCGCCCAAATACACGGTGTCCCCGAAAAAAGTTGACAGTCCCGAACGAAAGAAACGCGAGCGACAGAGCCTCTCGACCTTGTCACTTCACTCAACGGTCGCCGGCGGAGGCTCTCGCACAGTCTGTGGTGCGCTTTCCTGCGGTCGCCGGCCCTTTCGGTAAATAAAATTTGCGCCTATTCGCTTCAGCTTTCCACACCAGATTCGGCGCTAATCGCTACGTTGACAATGCTGCACGCTCGTTACAAATTTCAGTATAATGACACACAAAAAAAAGAGAATGATTTTAGATTAATATTAGTCATAGGACAATTCGTATGACTAATATTGATAAAAGGTTATTTTAAGGTGTCATGACGGGACATTTGAAATCTCTGTGCCACAGTGCCCGGTCAATTGACACCTTCCTTTACTCTAAGTGCACCACAGGCTCCAGGGAAGCTTCCGCTAACCAGCGGATCACAGGCTGCGGAAGAACTTCCGCTAACCTGAGAGGAAAAACAAAACAAAACAACAACCCTGTCAAGCCCTGTACGAAACAAACTTCAACGACGAAGCGACAGCTTCTCGAACTCGTCGAGCCGATGAGCGCAAAAAAACTCTCGCTCTAAAGGTTTTTTTTTTTGTTTTTCTCTCTTTCTTTCTTGGGCAGTACGGGTAGTAGAGGGCTACTGCTGTTGTATTTTTCCACCGTAAAATAAACAACGTTTCGCCGAGCCCTCAGTCTCCGCCAAAATGTAACTAGCTTTCCGAACCATATACCAAAGGTTTAGAATGAATCGTTATCTTATTCAGGAGTTATACGTGATTTTCTGAAAACTTCAATGGGAAAATGGGCTTGTACCCAGTAGCTGACGCCATTCAGCTCCATGTACCATAAGCATTGTTGGCCGATACCTGGAATTTAAATTTTCGGAATATCACCTATGACTTTTAAACTTCGGCATCTGGTTGGCACCGCTAGCTTTACATTTGGGCGGAAACTGAACGCTCGGATATGCGTTGTTTATTTTTGCGCTCATACAAACACAGTAAATTTGTCTTCGCACATACGTTGCACTTTATTGCTCCCCCGGCATGGCAACGTGAGCTCCTGAAGGGGTGTCGAGGCGTTGTTTGCGCTTGGTCTTTCTGTTACAGGAATTTAAACCGCGTGATTGTTAAGGAAAGCTTATGCTTGCTCCGCTCACCAAGTTATACGCAGACAAAATCTGTCAATGGTATCCATGCCGATAATGGGAGTCGAAACACACTGTCGACAATCGAGTAACTAGCGAGTTTTAAAACATAGTACGGAAACGCTTTGCGTACAAAAGAGAGAGAGGAAGATAGGATCGTCACCGCTGCGCGTGCGCCGAGTCCGTAGTGCGTTTTTGAGTAGTGCATGACAACGACGCCACTTCTTTTTGCGTGCGTTAATTTAAAACCCTCCACTGTAGATGGGGAAGTAATCTAATGCCGAAAGTTACTCAGAATTCGTAAATTGCTAAAAATCCATAGCAATTTAGCGAGTTATCTTTATGGTGAGCATGAACATGCCATCGGCTTAGGTAAAGGGAGAAGCGCACGCGGCGTATGTGGTACACTTTAGATGCGGCTTCTGTCGCTTTCGTTTACCTTGCTCGTAAAGCTCCTTTTTTTTTCCTTTTTTGCTTTTGTGGTAACTTTTTTTAACTACTGTGGCACAATACACAGGCTCTGCGGGTCAACGTCAGCTGATGTGAGACTATCGCCCGCACTTCACACAACTGCTGCATTTACATTAGTGTTCCGACCACATGGCCTACTTTCTGAGACATTTCGTGGAATCGAAAGTTTTCAATGGAATATCAAAATTATAATCGATTTGTGTTTCATGATACCCAGGTAGTTACAATCATCGGAAAGATTACGATCTTTGGTTAAGAAAAACGGAAGTCAGCAATTTATGTAAATATATCCCTACCGAAAAACCCAGTATAACGTTTCACTATCTGAGTTACGGAACTGGAAATATGATTGGAATTGCTTCTGGAAACCGGAAATTCAGATTGCGGACCAAAAAATAATTTATAAAAACCTGAAATCCACACAGAATCCAGATAAAATTCCAGTTCCATAATCCAGAAAGCAAAAAGTCATATCGGTTTTTTTTTTCTTTTGGTAGGATAGCTTATAGAATTCAATGCGAAACATTTGTAGAGCCGTGGAATAAAAATTATTAGCGTCCGAAAGTTGCATTACTTTTTTATTGATATTTTATGACTCTCATTTTAAATATTCCCTGTAGTTGGTCAGCCATTTTTCAAAACTCGTCGTAACTTTTAAAGATGACTGATTAACTACAGGCTGTATAAATATGCACACAACCCCAATTAATATTATTGGGACCATTGCGATGTTTGTTTTTCAGTTGAAATTCTAATTTAAGCGCATGTGCCGAAGCGTTGAACCGTACGTTTTGAACCAATGCAAAAGGGTCAAACCGGTCACATTCTAGATTTACTTTTATCCAACACTCCAGACATTATCTCAAACACACATGTCATTCCTGGCATCAGCGACAATTAGTATTCGTGGCAGATGCTAACATAGCAAATACTAATGTATGTACAGTCTCCGGCAATATGAAAGACCCACTGGGAGCGCGTGGCCGAGGCGGTGGCTGGCGGGGGCGCTGCGAGCGCTCCGGGCAATTCCATTCTGCTTCGAGGGGAGGACGCTCACTCGGAGCTCAGCACAGTCTGATAAGCGCGTTTCGCTTTAGCTGATCCCGAGTAAGCGTCCTTTCCTCGAAGCAGAATGGAATTGCCCGGAGCGCTCGCAGCGCCCCCGCCAGCCCCCGCCTCGGCCACGCGCTCCGAGTGGGTCTTTCATATTGCCGGAGACTGTATATACTTTGTCTAGTACACTCTACCCGTATTTTCCAACCTTCGAAACGTTGGCTGAGGAACTGAATATCGAGGATCTGTTGCATGTTTTTAGGAATAAAAAAAAACAAAACTACTAACTAATAGCTTTGTTTCTTCTTCTGTGCTTACTCGCAGGCGTCCACGTGACAAAGCTTGGGTATATCGCCAGATCCGTAGCCTAATTAAAAAGAAGCGAAAGGCGTTCCTAAAGTACCGTAGCACTCAACTTGCAGGCGATCTTGCCAAGCTACGCGAACTAACTGTATACGTGAAAACTAGTATTCAAACATCCAAACAACTATATTTTGAAACATTGGAAGAGAGGGTGAAGAATAACCCTGGAGTAATTGTTATCTCCGTTCCACCGCTTAAACAGGGTGACAATTTTTTGCAAAGTGATACTGATAAAGCTCAGATTCTGATTTTTTTTTTTTTATTCCGTGTTTAACCCGTTTGCACAGCTGGATGTTTCCTTCGATGCGCCCTTTGAGACTAAGATGCTGTTGATTACGCTAAGTAAAAGGAAAAGAGAAGCTTTTAAATTAACTGGATGTAAGCGAGGCAACAGGGCCCCGATAACATTTCTCCCTGTATTCTGAAGTCATGCTCTGATATAATATGTCTGTATTTTTTTTTTGGTTCTTTTTGGGCAATATTTAAATACCGCATCATTGTACCGCTAAATTGGAAGCTTGGTCGGGTGGTTCCGGAACACAAGGGAGGTCCTAGGAATGTAGTCACAAATTACCGTCCAATTTCACTAACTAGTTTCGCTTGTAAGGTAATTATGCACATTTTATACGCAGACATAATCTATCACTTAAATTCTCCGGGAATACTGCATTCGTCCCAGCATGGATTTCGCTAAGGTTACTCGTGTGTGACACAGTTAACATAGTTTGTACATGAACTGGTTAAGGCTCTTGATGGCCGTGACAGTATTGACTGCTTTTTTTTTATCGACTTCAACAAGGCCTATGATGTTATCTTTTACGATTTGTTAATAGCGAAACTTCACGGTTACAAACATTGATAAAAGGCTGGTATATTGGATACGATGTTGTGTCATCTTCAATGCGCCTGTTTGCGGACAAATGTGTTGGTTATCGAAAAATACGAGAGAGAGTGATGACATTGACATTCTACAGGCAGATATAAATGCCATCACTGATTGGTGCAAACTGTGGAAAATGAATATTAATTAAAAAAAAAAACTGTTCATATTCTTTTTACTAGACGTCTTGTTCCATCCTTCGGTGCTTATACAAATATTGACGAACTCGTCATTTTTGCCTGCGAATCGAAATATTTTGGGGTATTCTTAACCTTGACCCTATAAGTTGGAATAACCACGTTGATTATATTGTTTATAAAGTATTCTCGCTCAGTTTTAGAATATGCTTGCGCTATATGGGGACCCTTAGATTGCTATTCAAATAACTAAGCTAGAAAAAGTACAAAACCGGGCTTCCCGTTTTCTGTTAAACTATTATCACGGGCGACTTAGTATGTCACGTGCGGAAGAGAGACTGGGATGGAAGGAGTTAAGCTCTAGGAAGAAGAGTCTTCGACTCAAATTGTTTAATAGGATATTTCATTATAGGGCTGGGATTGACAGTGAAAACTACTTTCATCCGTCACATTACATATCGCAACGAAAGGATCACATGTATAAGGTTAAGGAATTCCGCTGTAATACTGATGTTTATATGAACTCTTTTTTTTTTCTTCTCTAAAACAATACGGGATTGGAACGGTTTGCCAGCCTCGGTGATTAGCATTGTTCCTAACGATAGGTTTTATTTAGCACTAGTCTCGTAGTGTTTCGTAAACCGATTTCAAGGAGCCTGACCCTTGTTGTGAGACTGAAATATTCATGGGATGTTATTATTGTTTTCTTAGCTTTTGTGTAACTGCTTATATTTTTCATTGTCAACTTTCCCCTCTTACTGCAAGTGCAATGCTCCATGGCGCTGTAGGTATATGAAAAAAAAAAAAAAAAAAGAAAGTTGGGGAGGCCGGCGTCACTTCGACCCTCATATTTGACTGGACTCAGAAAATTTGATAAGAGTGCTAATAAATCTGGGGTGGTGCCGTCCGCATTCGCGTCAAATCTCAGTGTCATTTGATGTAGTCTGGAAAGGATTGTTATTCTTCGAGACGAAGCCGGAGCTTTGCCGTAGGTTGCATACCCTCTATGCATCACTACTCTATTTCTATTTCTTATTTCTTGTTTTTCTTTCCCATTTTTGGACTAACTTGGTGAGTTTGAAAGAAAGAGAGAGAGACTGTTTATTGAACCAAACCTGCAGTTCATAATGGAGTCCAAGCAGGCGATCTGATGCAAGGGAAGGAAATATCTAGGTGGTTCCTATTTTCCATCGTGAACACACGTGCAGTCAAATCAATTTTCCTAGCGTCAAGCTTTGTGCCTGTGTATACTAACCCCCCCCCCCCCCCACCCCCCACACACACACACACACACTCACGTGTTTTCCTTCCGAATTAATTTAAATCGACCAAAGAAGAAAACAGCTAGCGCATTAAAGTGGTTCGAAATTAATCGACGCCCAACGCCGCTTGTCAAGCAGACGCGTGCGTCCGCTCGGCAAGCGAAGCTCACCCTCGCCTTCGCAACCAAATTTCGCGGGGAAGACATACATTACGATGGCACGTACTGGCCCGTCTCCAGAAAAGGGGGCGAACACACGATGGCTGTCTCTGCGGGACATTTCTGTTCGCAGCTCCGACCGACGAGACTCCGCAAACGCGCGACGTGCCGTTCTGTCCTTTTGTGTTTCCCCGGCCCTGTCTTTCTAGAACACCATGGGACATCCCGCTGGGCCCTTGTGTCCCAAACCCGGGTTCCCCGCTCGTTCCAGGAGCGACAAGAGAGGACCTCTTTCCTCTCTTGCCTTCCTCTGTTTATCGTTTATTTTTATTTTTATTTTTCTTCAACGCTGCAGTTTGTCTTTGAGACGATCGCTCGCGCGCGCGCCGTCGTTTTCTCAGACCTTGGTCCCGCCGCGATTTCGCCCCGACTCCTTTGTTCGTTCTTAAAGCGCTGTAAGCGTCGCTTTAGCAAACCGCAGCACTCGTTCTTCTAATAGATGCTCGCTCTCTTTTTTATCCTCAGTCCGAACGCAGCTATGTCCCTCTCTCTCTCTCTCTTTTCGCGCTCTGACGGATGAAGGAGGCGGCAACGCGGTATGGGCGTTCTTGGCGTTCGCGCCGTCGTGGCTGAAAAATGCGCGTCCGCGGACGGGATCCGCGAGACGCGGGCGCTCTGCATGGAAGAAGCCCCGAACGCGCGGCGGTGTACCGAGGCAGAACGCAGCGGTGTGTTGTAGTACGACGACGTCGTCGTCGCCTGCGTTTTGTGGCTCTTTGCAGCGGTGACGACAACGCGGCAATGGGCGTCCAAAAAAGAAAAGGGGGTGCAAAAAAAAAAAAATAATAATAACTGACGGGTGTGCATTTCTTTTGCTAAATTTCAACGTTTGCAGTGCTGCCGCGCGAGAATCGGATGCTTGTAGAAGAGCCGCGAAATTGACGGTGTGTTTTGTGTGCGCTGTTTCTTTCCTGCTGCGGGACTACACCGCGGTGTGTTGTTGAACGGACGCGGTCTTCGACGCGTGCGCTGCGCGCGCCTTTTGTTCGATTAAAACGCGGCGGGGTGCGTGCTGCGACATCGCGATGAATGACTGCGTCCTTTTTAAGAGTCGCGCGGGGAAAACGCGAGGGAAAATGTGTTTAAATTGGCATCATTGGGAAGTATTGTGAACAAGGCCTACCCTTTCTTCCCTCTACCTCCCCCACAAATGAAAAAAAAAAAAAAAACGCAATTAAGACATATCTAGGATGTTCATTTTTTTGTGTAATTTTGTGGATTTGTTTTTCTTGTATTGTTTGTCACTTTACTTTGGACGACCGCAGAGTGCCTCAATGTCGCTTGCTTGCTGCGCCTTGCCAGAGTGACGACATCCTTTGGTAGAACTAGTGTCGCCTTTTCGGTCGCGCCCACTATTTTGCCTCACGCGATGTGTTGACCTCGTATACGTGAGATTAGTGGATCGGCTTTTGCCCGTAAAAATGCCGAATTATAAAGTACTTGGTGAGGTCGGGATAAATTATTTCAAGCGGAGGCTTCATCGACTCGGAAATGCAACGAAGCATCGCAGATGCGGTCATCTGTGCAACGTTTTCGCATTATCGTTAGATGTAGCGCGGAAAACAAACACGACGGAACACGTGATGTTCCCTGTTCTTGAAGTTCCCGCGTCATTCCTGTTGGGGGTAATGCTAAATAACTGCGCAAATAGCTGACAAACGGCTACTATATGAGTGGGAGGCAAGATAGCGGTTTGTCGAGCAGACGTCAGAGTTGTCCTCACTCTGGCAGGGCTGTCAGTTTAGCAACATTGAGGCACCCTAAACGAACGACACATCGTCTTTTCTACTACTTGTACTGGTGGTTCGAGAATTTGACCTGTGCGTCAGTCAGCTTGCGCGTTCAGTTCAACATATTCGCCTCGGTATACTGGCGCGAACGGGGCGTGTTTTTTTTTTTTTTTTTTTTCATCGAGCTTTTTATTTAGCCGCAGTAAGAGCTCAGCCATTAATTCCCACAGATACGATACTAAACTGTATCTCGTCGACTTGTACCGAACGGTGATGGGCGATTGCCGATGTCGGCACCCCGTACCTTCGTTCCTTCTCGTGACGGGAAGCAGGAAGACTGACTTCATTCCTTTTGAAAGTTCTACTTTTGGGGTTGCTCTCGTTGTGTGGGGCCACCAGTCAAACTTACTCAGCCGGCGTTGCTCGTACAGCCTTCGCCTCTGTAATTGTGGAGGTGATAAAGAGGGCGCGCGTTTCGTTCCGTCTTGCAACGATAGAAAAAAAAAAAAAAAAACAATGAGAAGACGCAGGTGGCTGCACAGTCCAATGCTGTACGTAACGCGATCCAGAGCTGCTTTCGGCGGGCTTCCTCTGCAACAAAAAGCCGCCGAGGAAAGAAACACGCGGACATTTCTAAGCGACAGTGCCGCGGTTTCGCGCGATAGTTCCGGTGGAGGCGCGCCTGTCCCTATCACACTCGCTGACGGCACCTCGGTGTTATAGAAGCTAGCCCGCTGCTTTCACGTTTAGACGAAAATCTTGCAACCCCCCCCCCCCCCCTCCCCCAACCAAAAAAATAAATAAATAAAAGTAAAGACGCATTTTCGAGTCCCAAGCGTCCCATCCAAACGGCTCGTCCGATGGAGATAGTCCGATCCCCCTTCCTCCCCCGAAGAAGAACACGTCGTCGCTGCCGCTGCCACTTCGCCGCGCCCGATCCAGGCTTGAAACCTCCTGGACGCAACCGCGAAATGCGCTCCCGATTTTAGAAGGTATACAAGGTGCCTCGGAACGAAAAATCGACAACGGCACAAAAAAAGAACAACATCGGGAAGCTAGGGGATATGGACCGGGAATACAGGCGGACGGACATTGGCGGCTATCCCTATATACCTGCTTCAGCGTTTCGTTCTGAAAGCAACCACCTCCTTTCTATCTATATTTTTCTTTTCTTTTTTTTTCATGTGTGCGCGCGTGGGAGATTAGAGTTTTGGGTGGACATAAATGGCGGTGAAAGTGCTTTGGAAAGGTTTTCGACTTTTCTCGGAATGGGGAAGTTTGTAAGATTTCGCCGGTATAGCGAGCGCTGGGGAGTCTCCCCGAACCGCCCCGAACACATAGACTGTGCTGCCTGCACCGCGGGCGTCTTGGAATGGTGTTCGTGCTCGTATATGACGACGACGACATCTGCGCACGGAGGAACATACTGTGTCGTCCGCGATGTGCATTGCATCGGCTGAGAAGGGTACGTAGCCCATATTGCCGTCGATGGAGACAAAAAAAGAAAAAAAAAAAGTGGCTTTAGGTGTTTGGAGGGAACTTCCATTTTTGTCTGTGGGTTTTTTGTTTTTTGACAGCTTTAATCTTTTTTGTTGCTGTTGTTGCCCAATGGCGGATATAAAAGATGAGACGGACCGCTGGCCGAGTCTGTTAGCGCACTCCAGCTCGGGGCACTTGGATCGAAAACTCGCGTTGCAGAAGCCAGGGATCCCATGGGTTCAATCCCCACCCCTGGCCGTTTCGATCTGGATGAGCAACGTGCCGGCGTGCAGCCGGGTATCACTGCTGCGTGGTGCACGTTGAAAACCCCAAGCTGGCAGTGCTATTGCACTGGCTAAATTTCTCATCTGCAGCCGAGAGACGTCCATTGGGGCTAAGATCGTCGAAAGTAAAACTGCTTTTTGAGCCACCCAGATGGCACTGATTTTTTTAAAAATGGTCAGTTGGGCTGCTTCCCAGTTAGGTTCCTCATTCACCGCATATTGCGAGCTCATATTCGCCTTCTGTGCTATTTTTCTCACATAAACATTTCGTTTCTTTCCAATCATTCCCGGTAGACAAGCGAAGGAACGGCATTTCTGAAGCGTGACCCGCTTGGAGTGTTTTTTTCCCCCTCTTGATAGTTACAAACTCGGGAAGCAGACGAATGCAGGTTTGCGTCCGTCGGAAGTTACTTGAGCAGAAGTAGAGAAAAATTAAGACGCCAGTATCTTTACGTAAGGTATATGCCTGCATAGAAGTCAGGAGAACGTCTACATCAAGTGAATAAAACGTGTTTTCAGGAGAACGTTAAAGACCTTGCGGGGGCGTCTCGCACCGTTGACACATCGTTGGCGAACGCCAGCGTGCGTCGCGTACGAAGCGGGCGCATGGATTGCACAATCAGAAAGGCTTATCTTAAAATAATAATAATAATAATAATAATTATTATTATAATAATAATAATAATAAAAATAGTGATTTTTTAGCAGAAACAAAAAGTCCTTTTATAATTTCTTTATATGTTGGACAGGTGAGGTGGATTGAACTTTTGGCTATATCGAAAGTTTCGGGCCCCGATGCCCCCTTAAGTTTTCCAGCTCTCAATAAGGCCGTTTCTGCATAAGCCGGAGATTTTGCCATTTAATTAAAGCGCTACAAAATGACGCTTTGCAGATTTAACACGTGCAATTCAGTTTAGAGAACAAACGAAAAAAAGTATTGTAGCTAACACTCAACTCTAATTTAACAAGAAAAAAAAAAAAAAAGTCTGTTTTTCTTTTTTTAGCTTCTATTTGGACTAAAAATGGCGTTTTTTAATGTTTGTATTTTACTGTAAGATAGGGCATGTTATTAAGAAATTAGGTGCGAACTTAAATTTGTCTAATACGCAATCGTTTTTTCGCAATGTTTTTTCTTTTTTGTTTTTTTAATTATACAGGTTTTATGCAAATTTCGGAATTGTAAAACATAATATCAGTAAAAATAAGGTTGTTTTTCTTTTTTCACAAAATATAGTTTTTGTAATTTTGAGGTTTTTTATTTAAATTAATTTTTTCGTACACATCCCAGACATAACAAGATTGCCCCGTTTCCTTTGGCATGGATTGGCCCATTGGTGATAGCAGACTGCTACTTCCGACGTCGGCGCCAAGCCAGCACTTTTTTCTCGCTCGGCGAGAAACAGGCAAATCAACGAAACCGAGCGCGCGCGCCCGAAATGACGCCGTTTTGACGTCGACGCGTTCGAATAGCGCACAAAAACGCTCCATGCAGGTAACATTTTATATGACCTGCATGGTTAGTGTGGGGGGTTCACGTGCCGAACAGGACCCGTTATAGACCAGCTCATTCAGAGTCACTGTCAATGTACAACGGCACAAACACCGAAAAGCTCCGTGTGAACTGTAGCGTCAAGTCTGCTCAGTCTAACGCTCAATTTCTAAATAATTTACACTCCAAGATCGCTTCCAGTTATTACGCACATAACACAATTATTTGTAAAACTTTCCCTAATGTTCTAAGTAATTCAGACTCCGAAATCCCAACTTTTACTAGATTAGGACCACAATAAATTCTAACTATTCCTAGGACTCAAAACATCAATCCGATTTTGCTTCGGTGCGTGGTGTTTTACGGCAAGAAGCAATTAAAAACGAGTCGGTCTGTCTCTTTCTCTACCCCCCCCCCCCTTTTTTTTTTTCTTCAAATCAATTCTGGACAAACCTCGTTTTTTTTTTTTTATCGTAACTAATTGTGGGGTGTGAGAAGTATTCGACCACTTTACGCGTTTGTTTCGTTAATCTTGCGACTCAATCAACGGCACGGTGTTTATCTGGACCCAATACGGATAGGAAAAGAGAGAGAGGAGGAGGAGGAGATGGGAGCGCGGAGGAACACCAGAGCGCCGTTCTCTGATTAGAAGGATTAGGGGTACGTGAAGGCTAGCTCTTTATGGTCTCTACTCGCTGTTCGAATGCCTTGGGTTGCCAAAGGCATGGCAGCGCTTTTTAGACGAGGACAAAAGTTCTCGTGTTCAAATGCCGAACGCCCGCGTCCGGCATTCGAACACGAGACACTGCGCGAGGAACGGAACACGCTATTGTCCTCTCTGATTGCAGAGAGACGAAGGATAGAAACAAGGGGTCTTTGCGTCTACCCACTAATCTTTTGCAAATCAGGCCAACGTGTGCCCGTAATGAATTACAATTACAAATTACCGAGCTTCAAATGTAATGAATTGCCGATACAAATTACTTTCGCGTAAAAAAAACGTATTACTTTACTGGTTACGCTAGAAATTACTTTCACGTTACTTTTTCCCGTACACTTATCCAATAAAAGCAGTTTTGATTTTTTTTTAAAGTTCCGCAACATTGCTTTTTGTTTTTCCTACGCCCGCATTACGGTAGTCCTTGTAAAAACAAAGTTGTATTTAAGAGAAAGAGTGTAGGTGTACTCCGTTCACCTGCAAGCTTACAAAGCAGCGAAAGCTGTAACCACACCCGCCATACCGCTAGCTTACTGCGATGGAAATGATTCCTGGAATTCTGCAGACAAAGCTAGCAGTACGCATGCTCAGTAACTAGGTCTACCTCTTTTTAGGATATCAAGAAGACAACTCCTTGATCTTTGTTTTTCGCATATTTGGATATGCCACGTTTTTTTTAGTGGTTTTAGTGACCGCGGTCATATTGAAAATTTTGCTTTCGTTTTAGTTACTCTCCTTCACGATTTTATATTTTGTTGAACTTGCTATCTTTATGCTGCCGAATTGCATGCTCATACTGATCCAGTTTCTGAACTATGTTCATATTTTCTTTGTAAGTAACGAGTAATTAAAGTAATCCTTTATATATATGTAACGAAATTACATTACGAATTACTCCCGCAAAAAAAAAAAGTAAAGTGGCAATTACAAAACTACTTGTTCAAGCTGGGGTGTAATCCGTTCTTGTAATGGATTGCTTCCCAAGCTTGGAATCAGAAAACTGCGCTTCGACGTCCCCGTCCGCCCTTACTCTCCTCCTCTTCCTCCGTTTCTCCCTCCGCAGAGTTCCTCGATCGCAAATTAGCGCGTTCAAAATGGGCCGCTCATTGTCACTTGCCCTTCTGCGAAGCGTACCTTTTGGGACGTGTACTTACCTCCGTCCTTCATCCCCATTTCCCCGAGCAAAATAACCCACCGAAGCAGGGCCGCCTTGGTTAACCTTTGTTTTCCCCTCCTGCTCTTTTCTTATTCTCCAGTCCTTTATACGCTTGCGTCGCAGCATCGCAGGTTCGGCTCGAAACCCTCGGTTGACTGGACCCATTCCGTCGGCAGCACCGACCCAGAAGCAGCAACACAGCCGCGTCGGGAGGGCAGGGTTTCTACTCCTGTAACTTAATAGTACGGCCGGAGCTACGCGCTCGCCGGGCCAATCAGCCGCCTCCCTTTCACCACCTGACCCCGCTCTCTGCGCGTGGGTATGGGCGGACGCGTCATCGCGGAACTAAAGAAAATTGTGACTGGTCTGACGAGTCCGTAGCTTCCACCTCACTGTCAACTTCGGAGTAAACGGAGGTAACTTCTCGGCTCCAAGGCCGGGCAGGTGCTCGCAACCGACACCCGCTCTTCACCCTGCGGCTCGGGGTTGTACCCGCTTTGGGAAGAAACCCGCCTCTGAGATCGGGAGGCCTACCGTCGCTTTATTTTGTAAATTCGGGCGGGGAGACCTTCGCCATTCGTCTTTGTGGGGCGAGCGAGACGCTTCTCCTCTTCTTGGCCTTGAAGCTCCACCAGTTCGGGAACTCCTTTCGCCCCGAGCCCTAATCCCCGACGGTTGTGGAGCGTCGGGAGGAAACCTGCTGTCGAGCGCGAGCATCGAGACCCCTCCTCGGGGTTCGGTCCTTCTTCTGTGCACTGACTTTTGCGATGCTGTTTGACCTCGATGGGGCGGAGAGTTGCAGGGAGTTGATGCGCTTCGTTCGAGACAACGCCTGCTGCTTCCGCATCATCTTTGACATTGCGGCAGTGACGGGCTGGACAAAAGGAGGGTTCGCGCCTCGTCCTTCCTTGCATGATAATGACGCGGTCTGCACGGAATGCCGTCCTTGAAGCCCCGTTTATCGACTATACAGTATGGCAGGGGTGGCCAGAGGGACATAGGGTTAGAGCCGCCGCGGACAAATCTACAAAACTTCAAAAAACCCAAGAAAAAAGAAAAAAAAGAAAGGGGGCTACTTTTAACAAGAAGCGATATGGAGGGAAAAGCCCTTTCCAAAGGGGACAAGTAAAATTGTCGACTACAACAAATAACACCAGGCAGCAGAGCGTTTCTTTAGCCGCGAAGCAAAAATGAATGCAGGGTTCGCTACCCACCACGTTTGTTATGCGTATCGTATACGATTCGAAATTCTTTCTTGAACAATAAAATAAACAGGGCTGCATGTAAGTTGTGTAAAGACAAAGCTGCCAAAACTGTTTTTTCTTTTTTTTTTTAATTTCAGAACTTTTTGGTTTTGGAGATACATAGGAGGGGAAGGGTGGGGGGGGGGGGGGGGGGGGGGGTGCACGCTAACCAGAGAGTCGCGAGGCCGCAGTTTGGCCACCCCTGTGCTATATGGTCCCGCGAAGTGCCGCATGCGGCTCGCGAGCCGCAGTTTGGCCACCCCTGTGCTATATGGTCTGGTTGGTGTCACCGCACATGATAAGAGACTGTCGCAGGTGTAAGTGGCGTGCGGCCCGAACCTTGGAGTCTTAACGTGCATCACCTAACGAAGCCTCTCTGCTGCCTCCCCCCCCCCCCCCTTTCCCGGCTCCCTCTCCCCCTACCAAAAATAATGCTAGCGTCATTTTAATAGGAGTTCAAATAACACTGGACAGATTCGAAAGCTAAGTCGTTTCCCCTCCCCCAATCTACAGAGTGTCACAAAAAAAAAACAAAAAAAAAACTATTTTTTTTTTCACCGCAAAAATAAATTAGGCATCGCCGAACGCTCATTTTCCGCCCAAAGGTAGCGCTAGAGGTCGCAACCAGACGCCAAAGTGTCAGCCCGATCCGATACCTTATTCAAAGGTTATATCTGATTTTCTGAAAAGTTCAATAGGAAAATGGAGGCCGACGGAGTTTTCGAATTCACAGGGCTCTATGGCGCCAGAAGCCGAAAACGGGCAAAAATGGGCTCCATTTTCCCATTGAAACGCAACTTTTCAGAAAATCACTTATAACTCTTGAATAAGGTATCGGATCGGGCTGAAACTTTGGCATCTGGTTGTGACCTCTTGTGCTACCTTTGGGCGGAGAATGAGCGTTCGGCTATGCCTAGTTGATTTTTGAGGTTAAAAAAAAAAAAAGAAAGAAAAAAAAACTGTACATTTTTATTTGTGACATCCTGTACTTCTCAGTGTACATGAAAGATGAGCTTCCAATGTATCGTTCATGGTCCGCTCCAAATGTACGCCTTCTAGGTGGTATTGGTCGAGCTCGTTGGAGGCGCGCTGCGGTAGTAGCTGGGGGCGTCCGCGGCTGTCCCCGCGCGAGAAAATGGACTATTTTGGGGCGTGCTCGTTGGAGCCGCTCTCCAATTTTTAGATTATATAAATAAATATTACGTAGACAGGCTCTTGAAACTTGCAAGTTACTCGTGACTCGTGGACCTCCTTGATGAAGCTTGCCTCAGCTCGTAGGTCATGTTGGTCGTGAGTCAAGACTGCGGTCCCTTGACGTCAGTGTTGTTATCAAGTATGGACATGTGTGAACGTTCTCGAAACACAATCGTGTAGGCCTTACACAAACGTGAAACGCACAGTGCCGAACTTTGCACTTAAACTGAGTTTCACTAAAGGCGATACAAAACGGTGTGGTGACAGGGCTCTGTTGCTTTTCTACAAAATCCGCGTTCGTGACAAGTATACAGGGTGTTTTTGTTTTAAACTTAACAGATTTGTTTAAAAGAAGCCGTGAAAGTTAGACTAATGCGGTTTATGCAGGTGAGTTATACGGTCAGGGTGACACAGTACGGGGGCCAATCGTAACGATCAATCGACTAATTAATGAAAAAATTCGTTAATTGACTTTTTTATTATTAAAAGTAGACATATGGTTCCAATTAGAAACTTGCTTAGCGTCATGAAAACACTAAATAAGTAAATTTCAGAAAGACTTTGAGCGCGTAAGAAGCGTAGTAGTGTACTAAAGTTACCACTCGTGGAGCAGATGCAAGGCTGGGGCTAGATAAGAGACGGAAAAATTGCGCAGGCGCCTTATCGCAACCGGTAGCCTTGTACGTACAGTACCTGCTCCACGAGTGGTAACTTCAGTGCACTACTACGCTTCTCACGCGCTCAGTCTTTCTGAAAATTACTGATTTAGTTGTTTTCGGTGACGCAGCTGCGGTGGCGCTGTCGACGGCACTGCGCGTGCGCAGACGCTTCTGTTCACTGGAATTCGGTTTCTGCGCGTGCGCAGTGCCCACACCTGGTGTGGGCAAACGCGGGCTTGTTTGTAAACAGTGAGTTGGTCTATATTTTTTTCGTGAAAATTAAAAGCTGGACCCTTTCAGCCTGCCCGATATGGGAAATTTCATCTCAAATCGGGCAGAATAAAAAAGTATGAATTTTAATTTTCACGAAAAAAATATATGTTTTGGGGGCATTTACCAAATAAATGAGGGCGCAAACCGCATGTTCTCCAGATTTCTTGTTCTTTAGTTACGAAGCGTAGAAGCCGCAGTGGCAGAAACTAGAGTTTTTGCCTGCCGTCGGAGGTCGCGTGTTTGACACCCTCTGCTGGCGCCATTGTTTTCTCTACACCTTTTTAACTTTCCCCCCTCATTTAATAGGTATTATAAAGATACCTTGATGTATTCAAATAGTTTAAGGAATTCGATTGTTTTCTAAAAAAACATGTCAAACTCGTCACTCCGGTCGCTCTTCGGTCAAATTTGACAGGTCATTATTTTGTCTATACTTAAGGTAAATTTTCGTTGTTTGGCTCTACAGAAAGCCCAAAGCAAGCCCATTATAGATATAATAATATCATTATTATCTGCCAAGTAGCCGCTCCGCTACTTTCACGTAAACGTCGTGAAAAATAACAAATGTTCACAGATTTCACGCGATTGCGGCTCAAACAGAGGACATACAACCAAAATATTACATTTCTAGACTGTTTTTTCTTGTGGTCGACTAATATGTCTAAAAGAATCTAAAGAACAAAAATTTACAAAAATGGGATTTTTGAGAAAATCGAGCTCAAACTTTCAACATTTGTTATTTCTTACAACGTTTACGTGAAGGTATCGGAGCGGCTAGTCGACAGATCATAATGATATTATTATATCTATAATGGGCTTGCTTTGGGCTTTCTGTAGAGCCAAAGAAAGAAAATTTACCTTAAGCACAGACAAAGTAATGACCTGTTAAATTGAACCGAAAAGCGACCGGAGTGACGAGTTTGACCTGTGTTTTAGAAAACAATCAAATTCCTAAAAATATTTGAATACATCAAGGTATTTTTATAATACCTATTAAATGATGGGGAAAAGTTAGAAGGGTGTAGAGAATACAATAACGTCAGCAGAGGGTGTCAAACACGCGACCTGCGACGGCAGGCAAAAACACTAGTTTCTGCCACTGCGGCTTCTACGGCTCGTAACTCGAGAACAAAAAATCGCAAGAACATGCGGTTTGCGCCCTCCTTCATTTGAGAAATACCCCAAAAACGTGTATTTTTTTCGTGAAAATTAAAAATTAGACCCTTTTAGCCTGCCCGATTTGAGATCAAATCACCCATATATATATAATAATAATAATAATAATAATAATAATTCTTTAATCGAGTAGTGTCAGAATCGTTTTTCTGACAATTTTTCACTCCCCTACAAACCACAAAAAGCGCAAAAAAAATGGGACGAAGTACGAGTAAGATGAATGTACACGACAAGCGCTGACTTACAACTGAATTTTTATTAGGAAGAAACATGAAATTCCCCCCCCCCCCCCCCCCCCCCCCTCGAACCACCGAAACACAAAACACCGCCAATCTTGTCAATGTGATTACAATCTTGCTTCGTTACGAGAAATTCAGTTGTAAGTCAGCCGCTTGTCGTGCACATTCCTCTCACTCGTCCTTCGTCTAATTTTTTGCGCTTTTTTGTTTTTGTTGTAATGCATCACCAACTCGCCCAAATTGCCACTCTTATGCAGATATTTTCCCTCCACCTTTGTAGAAGCATTCCAAAATGCAGTAGACTACTATGTTACATTATTTATGAATACTAATGACTCCTAATAACATTCTGTAACTGCTTACTGCTTTTTTTTATTATTTATTTTTCTCTAAGCTTGTCTGTTGTGCATTATGCTGTATAATGTTTGATATTGTATCATTCGTGTAGTCAGATTGTGTTCACCATATAATTCGTATGCTGTAAACAACTTAATTTTTGGGAGCTCTAGATTTCGTGAATTTTGCAGAGTGGGGATTTGGAATATTTCGCGGAAACATGATTTTGCAATTTTCAGTGATGGGATAAGTATTCGTTGCAATGGGGGATATATTCAAGGGAGAAATTTTACGCGTCATTTCTTTCAATAGCGGATATCGCGAAAATGAGGTATTTGCTAAAATTCAGTCGTTTATAGTAACTTGCTGCACCTCACTGACTTTTTTTTTTTTTTGTTTTTTTTTGTTTTTTACTCTGCACCGCAGCTAACGTAAAATTTTTAAACCTTTGTAACTACCCCACTAAAGCTACATATAAAACTTATTACTAAGTAAATAAATACACGAACCATACAAGGCTATCTGCGGTACGGAAATTCTGTATATGCTTAAACGAGACATATATTTCCGGTTTGTGTGCATGCGTTTATTACGCTCGTCTCTCGAAAATAGCCTGCAGCTTTTTTCGCATGTCGCAATTTTCTTCCGTTCTTTTTTTCTTTCTTAATGTTTTCTTTTTTTTTTTTTTTTTTTTTTTGCAGAGTGTTTGGACTTTTAGGTTCAATGATTACAGCTATGGCTCGTCTCAGAGTTGCTAGAATTCCGCGTAAGATGGCGCTGCTTCCTGAACCAAACTTCACCAAAAAATACTTATAAAAAATATATATAAAAACAAGAAAAAAAAGATGCGATATATTTTTAATAAATCGTTTACAGGCAGACACAGACTGACTGAGTGACTGACTGCACGGTCGCTTCGCCTTGTGTGCGCTGCCATTTTTGTCCTCTGCGCTGCGGAAAGGCACTTTGGGGCGCAAGCGGCCACATGCCAGTGCTCGGCATATTTCGAGTGCAAATGCGCGAGCGAATCGACGCGCTCTACTCTCAACAGAGCACAAGAAGCGCGTGAAGTTCTCCTTTGATCCGCAGCTGTGATACAGTTACATTAAGGACGACTCTATCGATGCGCGCCTCGTTGGCCCAGAAGACCGTGGAGTGGAAAGAGGTTCCAACAGATGGCGGTCCGCTTCCGTGGGAAGTGCCGCGGCTCGTGACCCTCTCGGTTCAAGGTCGGCTCCTGTCGAGGGCGCTACGTGACCGCGGGCTTCGGTCCGCTAGTGAATCCGCGTCCCCGGTCGTTGCATCCACGGGGCTCGGCTTTCGGGACATGCGGCAGAGTGCTTCGGTGACCGGCTGACCGACGACAAGCCGGGGGTCAGGTTTGGGAGGTTTTTCGAGACTTGAAGGGGCCGATCAACGATGTTGGGTGGAGTATGTTTCTTGTACTACACAAGCGTACTGGCGCTAGTAGGACTTAAGGCCGGTTCAGGCACTTGCGTTTGAGTGCGTTTGACTGCGTTGCGTAGAGAACCGTAAGCGAGTCACCGACACATCCGTGCTTCGTATAAAACGTGTAACCTAATTCAAGGAATCATCTTGGCACGGGATATAAGTAGCAAGGATGTCCTGGTTTCTTGTAGCCGCAACGCAGTCAAATGCAGTCAAACGCAACTGTCTGAACCAGGCTTAAGAGTCACTGTGGGACCTAAAGCATACTCGCACGCAACGCCACTCCAAGAAGTTTCGTTTTCGTCTCGTAATTTCAACGAAAAATGCTGTGTTTTCTATCAGCCTCTCCTTCGCAAAACTCGATGACGAAGTTGTGGGGATCGCATTTTTGGCGTTGTCAACAGTGCGATCCCTAGGATGGGGTCATTAAAGCCGGGGTCACACTGCTTATACATCATACAAAAGACAGCCTGCATACAGATTCGAACAGGAGTCACCGCGAGATCCGTGCTTCGAATGCCGCATGGCAGTGAGTTCAATGAGAAAACTAGGCACGCGGCATTCGAACCACGGATATTGTGGTGACTCGCAGTCTGTTTTTTGTACAATGTATGAGCAGAATGACCCCGGCTTAAGCTTTCTGCCGTATGCCTGGAGAAAGAGAAAACCGTCTTGCTCCTCCGTTCTTCTCGTGTCCGCTCGGGGGCGCGTCAGTAGAAGGGAAGAAAAGGCGCCGTTGCTACCTTTTCCCCCCTTTTTATTCTTTAGAATGTTCTAACAAACGACAGCATTAAAATTATCCATGTTTGCTTTTATGTCCTGTAAACATTGGCAATAATTTCGTAAATTATAAAATGAACTACTTTATAAATTATTTATGTCCCATAAAATTCAAAATGTTCGTGTCGAAGCCGGGTCGTCGCACTTTGCTGAAAGTTTGACGAACTAGTCGAACTTCGAGGTCCGACAGAAGTTCGCGACATCCCTTATCCTAATGGTGTCCACTAGGCTTGAGAGTAACGACACTTCAAACAACTTGTCGCTAAATAGCGTCGTGGCCGGTCTCCTGGAACTTATCTGAAATCGTTCGAAACGCTTTTATTTTGCCCGGAAATGCTAGAACGGTCTGCGACACAACAACGCGCGGTATCGCCCAAGATTTCGGACACCACTTTTAAAACTCATGTAGCCCATCCCGCTCTGCACTGCGCAACAAAATGGCGGCGTCCACCAGACAGCCCTGGAATGGAGCACCACCGATTCTCTAGGCGGTGTGTACAGTCTGCGACACTGTTAGCGCAAACAAGCTATGGCCGGTTTTCTGTTTTTCTCTCCGTATGGAAGACCTCTCATCAAACTGCTAAAGTGCTAAAATGAGCTCAATTGGGGCACAAACTCAAGTGATAAATTTTGAGGCCCGCCAGTACCCATTAAAATGCGAAAGTGTGCCAAAGTTGTGTTCGCGCTAACAGTGTCGCGCTGCGTACAGGCAGCACGGAACATCGGGTGCCGTCGCAAAAACGCCGCTCTCTCAGTCGGTGCATTCCTATTGAGCCCAAAATCAGCCGGTTGTGAAATTAAACTGTCTCGATGCAATGAAAAAAGGCAGGAAAAGGGAATACGTTGCAAACACGTTATCGCGGAAGCACCCTTTAATTTTTTTTGTTCGCCCCAAACTTGGCATGGCGTTTTGTCTTCTGAAGCCGACAAAAGGCGATGTATCTTCGTCCAGGCTTGTCCATGAGGCTCGTTTCTCAACGCCTTAACAACCGGAGGTTCCCAGGCCTTTCGATGTCACCATCCATTCATCCTTCCATTCCACATTGGATCCAAATCGAGGCTATACTTTGAAAAAAGAATCTTTTACTGAGTTACTGGAGTCTAGCTCTATTTGCTGTCTTCATCGGATTCTTCTCTAAGCGTCTACGAGAGACGAATTGCACCCCATCTGGTACAAGGGTATGCATCTCATATACTTCTGCAAAGATCGGAGACCGATTTCCAACTTTCTCTTGGCTTATTTTTTTCTTTAATGTTTTTATTCTCTCGAATGAGGGCGCCTTGCCCTTCTTCTGGGGGACCGTGGAGGGACCGTCTGCCGTGCGGGGTCTCCCCAATTTCTCGCCTGGCGTGTTTCTCCCACCGGCCCCTTCTCGCGGTGCTGGGACCTCAAGTCCTTGAGTCCCCCCAGATCGGGAGACCGTCTCGCTTTTTCGACGTTGGAGGGGGTGAACTCCGATCCGTCTGTGCCCACTGACCTGGCGGGGCTCGTTTTGCAAGGCGACTGACTCCGTCGCTCCCGTGTGCAGTGTCCAGGCAGAAGAGAAGTGCCTTCGACGAGCTTCCTTTTTTATTCGTTTGTTCCGTGTTTCTTTCTGAGCGCTTCTCAAGCTGTCTCGATGGAACTGGAGCGAGCACCAGCTTGACAACTTTAGGCCTGCTTCGAAAGTTTCCGTGGACCCGTTCCTTCTCTGGGCACGCATTTTCGAATGAACGTTAGTAGTTCTATCTTTGCAGGCTACTAAAGGGAACCTTAGCTTGCTTCAGTCCAATGTCTTTATATATAATATATATACATATTACAGGACAGGTTGAGAAAGTAAGTGATGCGGTGTTACACTGCTCTGGCGTAGCCTTTTCGATTTGGGAAGGAGGTCCTGTCAAGTGTAGTGGTATTACTTCGGTCACAAACGTTGACAGCCGTTCACCGTTCATTTATAGTCGTTTTTTTGTGTTTTATGTACAAAATACGTTTTCTATTCGTTCCTAGTTTTAGCCGGAGGCCCCTAGAAGAATACGGCAGGGCCAGTATCTCTCGTTCCAGACGCCACACATACGATGTATCACTGTTGTTTTTGGTGTTCACAAAACGGGGGCTAATGAGCCTTACGTGATGAAATAACCTGTTAACAAACGAAACTACTTAAGATTGTTGGGGTTGTCGAAAAGCTGACTGTTTCTTTTGTCGGTCAGTATTGTCGGTTCTTGTCTCGCCTACTGTAGACAGGTTATAAGGATAGAGAGTAATGAAGGGAAGGATATGCAAGCGCGCGTGGAGGCGCCATTTAGTGCTCATGGGCGCATCTCATTGGCTTCCTCTTGGAGTACGCGCACTCTGATCTGCCGTGGCTTCCGGGTACGCACCGAAGCGACACTCCGCCATTTTGGGTTCGAACGCGCCCCATTATGCGTACATTTGGCGATACTTGGACCATCATAGTCAATTGTATTTATCCGGCGCTTTACCGGCGCTTCACCAGTATGCAAGTCCGTGTGGTGCTAACAAATTTTCTCGAAACCACATCAGTAACTCAAAGAAAATGCATACAACTCTTGTTGAAGTTAACGACGAAAGTTAGCTGACTAACTTGGAATTAAGATTAACGTATGACGTCTTCTAACTCTAATATATCGTCGGATATTGTTTCCACGGGGTTATGCCATCATGATTGTCAAGGTTACGCTCAAAACCTCTGGACATCAAAAAAGGGAAAAAAAATAAAAAAGAAAAGACGATGTTTTTGGGATGCGTGATACTCAAGTACCTCGAGGCACAGAGAACACCAGAAACACCCGACTCTTATCACCCGCACCTCTTGAGACCAGACCGCTATAGCATCTAGGGATTTGCTGACATGGCATCATAACTTAAATTTGATCAGGATAGCTTTAATATATCCAAAGATAACAAATGTGGGAAAATAGCTCTCAAGAAGGATATTATTCGGAATGAAAAACACGCCATTTCTGCTGGAATAAATAGAGGGTCATCTCAACGAAAGACATCAAAATAGCGAGATCAATGAAAGTAACATCGTGAGGCAATAAAAAAGACAAAAAGAAACAACAACAAAAACATAGCTCATTTTTTTACGGCTTCTTGGACACAGGGATTTGGGAAAGGCCCTTGGCGGAGGCTTAGGGGTCCTCGAGCCGCGGTCAGAGCCCGGGGTCTCGCGGAAGGGTCGCCCCCAAGTCCGGGTTTGAGGCAAGGCCCTGACCGACGGCCCGCCGCGCAAACCAAATGAGAGCTGGGAATTGGCGCCCTACGCGAAGGCTCCTCCGCTGCATCCCACGCGAGGTGCAGACTTCATCCAACCTGGCATCTCAGGATTGGGCCGAGAGGGTCCCTCCTTGTCCCTCCGATCCCCCCGGGGGACTTCTGCATCCTCCCAACGCCATTTGTTTGTTCATTCGGTAGGGGGGAGTCGGCGCTCGTTTTAATATTACTTTTGTTGTTTTCTTGTTATTCAATATTAATTAATGCGTCCTTTTTTTTTTACCATTTCGTTTAGAAATATTTTTTGGAAGAGGGGTTCGGGGGGGGGGGGGGGGGGGGGGGTAGTCTTGTTTTGGATCGTTGTTGGTTATGTTTTGTTGTGAGTTTAGGCTTGGGGGGGGGGGGGGGGGGGGGGCATTAGAGAGAAAGAAAAAGGTAGAGAGGAGAGGGTTGGCTGGTTCAATCTGCCCTCTGATTCTTGCGCGTGTTGCTAGCCCGAGCGTGAAGGGACGCCGGCGGGGAGGATCGGCTGTACGCGAAGAGGGTGCGTGGAAGGAAAGGGGCTGCATGCAAAAAAGACGGTGACGCCCCCCCCCCCCCCCCCCCCCCCTTTAAAAAAATGTAAGCGAAGGGATAAGCTTAGAAATTAGAAGCTGCAAAAACACTCCGGGGGGAATGATGGCAGCAACTATCAGCAAGAACGGCACCACGGAGGAAAGCCGGGGGTTGTGTGTGTGGTGCTTGCGTGGACGATGAGCGCGGGGTTTGAAGATGGGACTGAACGAGAGTGGTGGCGTGGGGGTGCTGCGGCCTGCATGCGGGCCGACAGCAGCAGCAGCGCCTCCTCGCTGTTTTTAATGACGTCTAATGAGATGCTTCTTTTTTTCCCACCAGGAGGGGCTGAGCGCGCGCGAGGAGTCCGCGTGTACACACACATGCGGAGAGACCGCGTCCTTTTGCATTGCCGTTCTTTCTTGTAGTCCCGTTACTTTTACTTTACAGCCTTCTTTCTTTTATTTTTTATAAGCAACTTCTTTGCTGTAGACTTTTTTCTTTTTTAGTCGGCGTCGGGTAGGCACTTTCTTTTCTTTGTGATTATTTTTTTTCTTCTCAAACCCCCATTCCCGTTCTTTAATTCGCTCTTAAGATTTGCGCATGCGCATCGTGACGTTCGCGAGCAAAAGCAAAACGATTCCGTCTGTCTGATTACTTTTGTGAACTTGAAATGAGTGGAGCTTTAACTCCTACCTTTTTTTATCTCGGCCCTTCTTTTTTGTACGTACTTTTGTTAACGAATTATTTGTCTCTGCGTGCTTGCTCGTACGTCTGTAGTATGTGTTCGTTTCCGGATGTTGCTCGAAGAATCTGGCGTGTGTGTCAAAGTGTTATGTTTTTTATCTCCTCTCTCTCTCGCTCTTGGTCCACGTGTGTAGAGGCACATCAGCGTGTTTTCAAGGGTGTACCTTGCACATTTTATCATCCTTTTTGAGTGCGAGGACGGCGCTTGGGTCCAAGCACTTGGGTTGCGTCACCTCAAGTCACGTGGGCGGACAGAGGGCTCGTGGCGCTTTTTGTGGTCCGGGGAGCCGGGCCGACGCGTGTTGGGGTGGATGGCAGCTTCTTACAATCGATCCTGACAAAAAAAGAAAAAAGGGAGAGGGGTGTTAAACGAACGGATGCCTTCAGCTGCTGGCTCCTAGAGCATACGTCTTTAATGGGGGAAGGAAACGACAACGGCAGCGGGAATGAGTTGAAGTTTTTCAATCCCCAGCCCTACCCGTTTCGATCTGGATGATCATCGTACCGGCGTGCGGTCGTGTATCACTGCTGTGTGAAGCACGTTAAAGAGCCCAGGCTAGCGGGCATACTGCACTGGTTAAATCTTTCGTCTGTAGCGGCAACAAATCTCCATACCACGGCAGACTAACCTCGCGCTGTGTAAGCATGGTAAAAACAGCAATGATCTAATCAAAATCAATCAAATTTATTTGATTTAAATCAGAATTTTATGATTTAAATCACTCTGTCTAGGAAAGCTTTTTTTTTTCACTGCATTTTTTTTTACATGGTGGGCAGATTGATTCATTAATCTATTCAATGACTTAGGTCAGAATGGACGAGAACTCGACTGGCAAGTTAATTACACTGTAAAGTACAGTTCACGTCAGAACTTGTTATCCTTTATGTAAAGCACGCCATACAAGAACAAAAGCAGCTCGATTTTTCAGTTCATGAAAGTGCTCTATTGCTGCAATACTTCAGCAAATCGTGAGCTTGTATAAGCGAATATTTTGTAGAAACAGCTTCTGCTTATTTCCTTTTTTTTTTTCTTCCCTTTGGTAGACAAATGGTAAAATAATATTTGGGATTAGTTTTGGGGGAAGGTTTGATTTAAATCATCATAGTAAAGCGGTGCGATTTAACTTATGATATAAATAATCTTGTTTTTTATTCTCCACCCTTGTATAAATATGAAATGACTGATTCTCTTTCGTAACCGGACAAAAACTCACCGGGAGGAAACTCACCGGGCAGAAACTCAACGGACAAATGCTCACCGGGCAGAAGCTCACCGGACAAAAGCTCACCGGACAAAAGCTCACCCGTTTCTTCACAAACCCGAACAAAAGGTCACCTGAATTTTTTTTTTTTTTTTTGTTATATTCGGGCGAAACACGGAATGGGATGAGATGCGGTCGCGATGGACATTGCATAATTTGGAGGAGAACTGGCATCCCATCCCATGCTAAGGTTTCGACAGATAAGCCATAACAGGTAGAGAGGCAACGATTTGGGGCTAAAATTTAAGTCACTGAAACTGAGTGGAGTTGATAAGATTAAACTTGCTTGACTCGAGGTATGCCTGAGGCACAAAGGTGGCCTCAGGCATACCTCGAAACTTCGTGAACCGAAGTTTTTGAACCCGAAGAGTGACCGCAGAAGCGAAGTCACCTTTTGGCGACCTCTCTTTTTCATTGTGGTTGTGTCACGCTAAACGTGCACATAAAGGTTAGGTACAATGCCTTTTCATTACTAATGCATGGGTTTTCTTGGGATTCAGGGTAATATTAAAGTGAATGGCTAAGAAAATTAAATTATTTTTGTCAGTGAGCGTCGTAAATGTATTTGAACCCATATTTTATTCGAAAGTTAAAGGTGATTTTTCGAAAATTCCACAGGGAAAAATGGGATCCATTTTCCACCGTTTTCGGTTTCGGTAGCTCTGTCGGCCACCATTTTGCCTTTGAAATTTTCAGAAAATCACTTATAAGTTTTGAATAAAATATCGGTTCGTCCTCAAGCTTTCCCGTCTGGTTCGGACCTCTAGCGCTACTACTACCTTTGGGTGTAAAATGAGCGTTCGGCGGGCCATGTTAATTTTTGGAAGTAAAAAAACCCCGTAATTTTTTTTTCTTTCAGGAACCCCTGTATAAGCTATCTTTAAATACTACATCACAGTACACGATGTTAAACTATGATAACTTATCAGTTCCCTTCCCATTTCTGGGTTCTCTTTAATATAAATGTTCGAAGTCACCGAATTCGAAATGTTTCATCCGTGACGCGCAACTAAAAATATTAAAATAAAATCTTCGTGCTTTTTTTTTCTTCTTTTTCTACTATTTGTATTACATTTGATGGGCGCCGCAGTCTGACGATGGGCACATTGCCAAAACAATATCCATGCAACGCAGTCATTGACATGCGCGCGCGCACTGCCAGCACCTTTCGTGAAAGTAAGACTGGTGCTGCCCTCTCGGAGGAACCGAGAGAACCACCCGACGCGGGTCGTTCGTACGTCGCGATTTTATCACGAAACGTTTCTGCCTTTGTTTTGTTCCGCGTGTGATTACACCATGGGCCGCTAGACTAAAAAAAATCACTTTGAAGTGTATGGCGTGTTTTCTACTCCATTTCATACTTAGCGTACAATGTCCGAGTTGCTGGCGCGAGCTGCTCATCTCTCGATTTAGACTGATTTGCGCGCGCACGCGCCAGTAGCGTTTGACAGCGTTGTGCACTAAGTATGAAATAACCCGTACTCCGTCTTATACACGAACTCATCTCTGTTACGTCACGGCGCGGTGGTGGCGCGTCGGACGCACTTCCGGTCTGGGGCTGTGGGCGGAAGTGCCCATTTGAGACGTGTATTCCTGCGTTGTTTTGAAAGGAACCAGACAAAAACCTGCCTTGTCGTCAAAATGCTTGCTACTGGGGCTGTACCAAGAGAGTTGAGAGAGGTTTGAAGGTCAGTTTTCATGCGCCCGGTTCGTCCGAGAACGCGGATATGTGCCGTGAAAAGGGAAAACCAGACGCCGTCGGACCACGATTGCTTAGGCGGGAAGCATTTTGGGTTAAATTCACGGATACTACTGGCCATCAAATTTATTTGTTTGATTCCAAAATGAACGCCGTAAAACCGTCAAGTTGTACGGACCACCTGCGGACTACGTTTAGTGCGTCTTCAAGTTCAAACGGTCGCCTGATCGTTCGAACTGTCGTCTGCTCTTTCTAACGTTTCTGCTTGTCGTCTGCTCTTTTAGAGGACACCGGCCCGTAGACCAAACGTGGGCCCGGTACTTGCGATAAGAATTAAGTGCAGGCCTTAAAAGACTTAAGTTTGAAGGTTGGTAAGCGGCTTGACGTAAACAGTAGATACAAGAAAATGTTGATCATTGTTACCAGTGGCCATCACCGACTTGTTATGCCTGATTCACTTGGTTAGATTCTGCTTGCGATTTTCAGTATCGACGTCGACCATCTCAGCTACGGTTCACGCTTTTGCAGTCCGAGCGACGTCGCTACTGAAAATTGCGAGCGAAATCTCATCACGTGAATCAGGCTTTATTTAGCGTACGTTCTGCGGCGTCCACGCGGAATGAATCGCCGCATGTCAGATTATTAACGCGAAGTTTTGCGGTGTAACGAGCCTCGTTAATTTCGCTGACGCTGCTCAAGTAGTCAGACATCGTTAGGAGGACGTAGAATCAACAGTTCCCACGCGAAAAAGAGCGCGGGGACTCACACCGGCGCCGACAACATCGCATTTCGATGGTTTATTTATGGGCGACGGCGAGCTTTTTGCCCACACCCCCATCGCGCATGCGCGGCGCCGGTGGCGTCCGCTAGGGGCGCTCCGGGCGCTCCGGTTTGTTTGTAAACATGAGTTGGTGCATATACACAGGGTCGTAGAAATAAATCCGCACTTTTTTTTCTTCAGATTTCGTCTTTCAACAATACAGTGAAGCTAACCGGCCGTATTTCGCTTCTGCGACCACGTGATTTTACAGCGGACCATCGCATGATAAACAGTTCGCGACTTGCTGGAAACTGAGCAGGGAATACGACCGGGGGGCAGCAATACTTGAATCGCCTCAGCCCGAAAAGTCGCCTAAGCAAATCATCGCGTGGTATGGCAACGAGAAGACACAAGCTTACAGCATTGTCGAGTCGTTCAGATAATCCGTCAGCCAGAAGACGTTACAGCAGACGCAAATCACAAGAAAGGGTCGATATTCATTTTATTTTGCCTCTGTGTTTTCCTGAATATGCTGAATTTTCCCGATTTATATTGATCCTGTATTTAGGGTTTCGTGTTTTCATATAAATAATAATAATAACAGAAACTTGGTAAAACACACGTCTGTCAAAGTCTTGTGTATTCAGATTTATCCGATTTACTCCTCATTTCGAGCTCACATTGTCTTTAAGAAAAAAGAAAAAGCCTGATAATTTACATTAAGGTTTAATGCAGGGTCAGTCAAATTTTTTAACCTTTTTTTCGCTGACTTTTTAAATTTTAGACCACTCACAAAAACGGGTTTAGTGTTTATCTCCTCAAATGCTTCATTCAGGCCAATGGGTCTTTGTACTTCTGGGTCACATAAAAAAGGCACTGTTCCAGGTTTCAGTTTGGACCCTCCTAGTTGTGCTTCAATAGAGGGGTGAGGAGTTCTGTTTTATAAGAATGAAAGCTATGAACTCGTACATTTCATTGGACAGCTGAAATCACTTCCTCAGTGGCATTTCGCGCAGCAGGCGAAGTGACGAAATAGGATGGGAAGGAAAAGAACGTCCCACTGGCCACTTCCAGGAGTTCACTGATTCTAAAGTATCGACGTCTATTGAAGGAACAGCTTTTTGGAAGTTTTATTGCGCGAAGGTGACCAGCACCGAATCCAAATAAGGAAATATCGTATCATTTGATACGAGCTAGTGTTTGTGAACTTGGTGCACTTTCATGTCCGGATATATTTTTTTTTTTTTTTCACTTTAGAAGGATTAGGAACACAGCTAAATTTAACTCGAGTTTCCAAAAAACTAAAGTCTAGCAGAAATAGGCTCAGAAAAACTCTGAATGTAGGGGAAACAATTACTTCGAAGACACCATAAAAAAAGGAAAAAGGAACTCCGAAATTATGGAATTTATATATACTCTGCAACGATGTTAAGTTGCAAGCGCATGCCTTTATCTAGCGTCTCAGTTGCATGAGAAGGCGGGAAAACGTAGCACTATACTATGGTGCCTGGAACGCGTCTCCGACTGATGTGTTTACTGCGTCCAAAATGGTGGTTTCTCGATTTCCGCCTGATGGCGTCATGTAAGTCTCATGCTCTCGCCGGTCGCGATCCTGGCGGCGTTCCAACAGCTCTGGTGTATGTGGTAGACGCCTGTTCTGCAGCAGGTCGCTCCCCAATGTGCCAGTACACGGGAGCTTTGACTGCCAGAAGTTGGGACGCCATGACGACAGCGACATTCGCGTTCGGTTGTGCTACTCGGAGCTTCTCGTTGGCATTTTTACGACCAACCGCCAGCATCGCGGCATGCAATAGCATGACACTTCGGCTTCTATGACGTCACTTTTTGCCATTTTGGGGCCAGTTTTGATGCATAGGCAAAATAGGACGCTAAACACACCAGTCGAAGACGCCCTTAGGCACCATAACTATACGAAACCACACGCTCGTCTTGGACACTATTCATCCATTGTAGTAGTAATGTTAGTATTACTAGTATAATGCATAGAAATGGGAAAAGAAAGGAATAGTTGGACAGAGGGAAGTTTGTGCATGGTTTGCCGACCGGCATCAGATCTCGAAAGGAAGAAATAAATCTACAACTTGACCAGCAAAGCTGCTTTTTTTTTTTTTTTGCATTATAACACATTTATTTTGCACTCACTTTTCTGTTTACTGAAGCATCACTTTAACAAGATGCAACCGAATAAGCTGACAGTTTCTGTGAACTACAAATACCGAACGTATCGCTGACAAATATTTCGGATAAAGCACTGGTGGTCGTTAAGCGCTCTTTCTCACCTCGCACCATTGTGCGGCAGGAAAGTAACCTTGCCGGTTGAGCTTTGCCAATCCTCACTTATTCGCGGTGAGAGGCTCGCTAACCGCTCATTCACACTGGAAGCGGATCTCCGTTCGCAAAGCGGTGCGAACGCGGTTGTATAAAGATCCAGTACAATTGCAGTACTATTGCAATTGCACTCGACGACATCAAGTGCGCGAGCAATTGTACTGGATCTTTATACAACCACGTTTGCAACCGCTTTGCGAACGCGGATCCGCTTCCAGTCTGAATGAGCGGTAAGGGTGCTCCTTTTTTCCTCATTATATGTAGCGCACGTGATATCCACGCGGTTATGTTTTAATTTTCATACTGCATAGAAGCTTGGCGTTGCACGTGCTTGCACCGGCAGGGGAAATTGTAATATCCTCACTCTGGGCTGGGAAAAAAATTCCACCAAGCCGCGATACCCAAGCTTTCTCGTCGCGATATCATTTGGTCAAGCCTTCTTGACTTTGAGTACTTGTCGAGAGAACAGTCTACATACCGTAACTGAGAATGAGTAGATACGTTGATCGATGAGATAATAATAAAATGCTTAAAGACAAATTTTCATTCTTTGCCGGCCTATAACGTCACCACCCGTGAGATTTGTGCGAGCATATCCAACTTAACCTTACGAAAAAAAAGAAAAAGACAAATTTGCATTTGTGCATTATTTGCGCACTACGCCCTCATTTTTGTTATTGCCAACGCTCACAGCTCCGAAAATATTTTGTGTAACGCATGACCCTTATCATTTTAAAAGGGAAGAATAACACACCCATATCATTATAGCCATTAAAAAAAAGTTTGCGCATTTTGTTGCGCCGTTGTACTTGAAGCTCAGAAGTTCCGGGGCCATAGTGTGGCGCCACAAAATCCTGACCTGCTTCTCTTCGCACTGGCCACCTTGTGAAATAGTTCTTACGCTGATTAGACACTGCTTACACATAGCCGCATTGGCAAACACGCGGTGAATGGCTCCATGCTTAGCCTGTTTTTTTCCACTTCGCTGCTTTATTTATCTATTTATTTAATGCCTAAACTCGGCGTGATCGTCTGAGAAAAATTCGAGACTGTGACGATTTAACCAACCCTGGAGAATAGCCTCGACGCTTAAGCTGTGATGCATTCTTTGTCGTCGTTTTCGTTGCTCGTTCATATATGGCCCACCAGAAACACCGCGAACAGCAGAAACAACCACAACGACAACAAAACTAAAACAAAGCAAAACGAAAAAAAAAAAAAAAAAAGCATCCTCGTTCGTTGCCTAAACATTTAAGCGGACTCCTCCCTGTATTTGTTGTTCCGTATCGGAGAGTCGTTCGTTGCGGCACGTGTACATAAACCCAACAGCGTGGCATTAACTGGCGCAGCTATGTGAGCGCTGGCCCCCCTAAAAAAAATCTGACTTCGAGAAACAAGAAACAAGGCAAAAAGATAAAAGAAAAAGGTCAAAACCTGCCTACTCCTTGGTGGCAGCTTTTAATTTACCTTTTCTTCAGTTCTCAGCTTGAGCCTAAGCTAACTTTTTTTTTTTCTCGCTGCCTGTCCCGTTCCCAAGAGCCAGCTCTTTTTTTATGCGTATGTGGATGAGTTTGTGCGCATGGCTGGATGAGCGCGTGCGTGCTACGACATTCGCGTCTGCCCGTTTCTGCGCTGCCCGCGTGAGCACCCTTTCCCGAGAGTGAGCAGCCGATGTACGATTTTTTCTTAAAGTAATTATTATAATTTGTTTTTATATATATGGCGTTTCGCATTTGTTGACTGCGTTGCTGTGCTCCTAATTCTTCTTCTTCCCTCTTCGTTAATTAGAGGAAAGTTTAATTAAAGAGGGGGTGGGAGGAAGCGAGAGAGATTAACACCGCTCCTCTCTCTGGCGCGAGCCGCTCGGTCGGAACCTCTGGGTGCGCGGGTTTGCCCGGGTTCCGAAGTAAAGGACAAGGGGCTACCATGGTTGCCGGCCCAACCTCTCTTGTTTTCTTCGCATTTTGGGCGGCCCTTATGTTCGCCGCTTTATGTTTCATCTGTTTTTTGTTGTCTCGTTTTTCTTTTCTTTTTTTTTGGGGGGGGGGGGGGGAGGGGGGGGGGCGGAGCAACCATTTGGTGCGACCGCTTTTATCTTGTTACTGGGCGGGGTGCAGACGAAAAAAAAAAAAAACGAAGTAAAAATTGTCTAAAACATAAGAAATAAAAAGTCATGAAACTAAACCGAGCCTCCCAAAGGTGGGCGGTGCCTCTTTTTGCCACCAAACAAAAACAAAATGTAAATGAGGGGAGCCCGTTGCACGTGTTTACACGCGATTGTTTTTAAGCAGCTCTGCGGTTCTGGACTTTTCTTTTATTCTCTTTCACCTTTTACTTTATAGATCCATTAGTTTTTTTTTTTTTTTTAATTTCCGTGCGTGCGTGTGTGTTTGTGTGTGCGCGCGCGTGTGCGCATGTGTGTGTGTGTGTGTTTCTGTTCTCTGGGGCTGTGCCTTTCTTGAACCAAGAGTGGAAGTTTTTTTGTTTGTCTTTTTCCCGGTGACTCAGCCTCCGGACCGGGCTCCCATGCCGACTGCAGTCGCGTGTTTTTAAAACCCCGGGTTTAGGGTCGGAGGTCGAACACGATGTGGTGACATCTTGTTTTGAGTGCGCCAGGAACTGTGCACATAGAAGTAGAAGGTGGTCGTGGATGTAATGGGCGTTGTTACGTAGGGTGTCAGTGACAGGGGCGTGGCTGGGCCATGTGTTCACCCTTCATCCGTACGAGGTGTGAACATTATAGGCATTACAAGACCCTGTAAAAAAAAAAAAAGTCATCTGCAGTTATTCTATAGAACACGTAGATCATAAAGATGTGCAGTTATGTTTCGATTTGTCGATCAATCGATAATATGATGAGGTGTGTTTATGAGGAAAGCAGCGGTCTCAGCCTTTCAGGCATGCGACGCCGTGTCAGTCCTAGTTTTGCATCGAACATTTATACTTTAGTTTTTGATGCTTTTGCAGCTGGCGAAGCCTTCTCGATTCGTCTCGGGGTCCTCCCGCCATTTTTGTTTTTTGTTTTTTTAAGTTTGCGGCACAAGTGTTTGCCAGCCGGTCAAGCTTCACTCAGTTTTTCGAACACCAAATCGGAGTTAGCTTCAGCTAGTATAACTTAAAATAAACTACCCCAAAAAGAAAAAAAAAAAAAAAAAAAAAAGGTGTTGCAATGTTTGCGTCGCCTGACTCACGTGAGCGACTTCGAGAATACTCCAATTTCGAAATCGACGTCCCAAGACGGAAGCATGACTCGGAATCGACACTGGCTCAGTATGAGTTTCGTAGTGTAAATATATTGCGCCAAACTTTCGTTTTATTGGAATATTTTTATTTTTGCCATTTGAGTGTCTCTTCAAGGGCTTCGGTCGCTCTGTATGTGCACGCCGCTCCGCGGAACAGCGGTTACGGCGGCCGGTGTCGCTGATAGCAAGCGCGAGACTTACTTCAAGTTGTTCCCCGGACCGTGCAAAACTTGCATGCAGTGTATTCCTGAGTTCTCAACGTTAACTTTGTGTTTACAGTTTTTGTTTTAATAGCTAGGACTGGACTCACCAGCGTCAGTGGGTTGTTGTCACGAATGCCGTATCCGCCAGCCTTTGTTTTGTTTGTATCTTATTTTGATCGTATTATGGGTACGCATGCCCATAATCAACTTACATGTCAGTTGTTTATGGGTATGCTTCTAGAATGATTCCTCCTTGTGACAAGCGGAATCACTAGAAGACGAAAAAAAAATGCTATAGCAAAAAGTCAGCCTTACAAACAATCAGCCGAGATTCAATACGAACATACGCTCAAAATAGAACAAATTTTCGTCGGAGAGATCTTTATACGTCGAGGATCGCCAGAAAGTGCACCGCGATATGCTATGAAGATCAAAGCGTGAAACATAAAATGAAAGAAAAATAAGAGAAAGTAATTTGGGGGGGGGGGGGGGATGTATCATAAACAGTCTGTCGTTGATCAAGTGTCGTGGTGGTGTGGTCTTCGAGAATGAGCGCGGCTGAGGACGCTGACGGTGCGGAATGCACGTTTCCGTTGGAGAAGACACTTAGAACACGGTTCTCGAATATGCTCCCAACGGTACTTCACGTCGTCTGTATCCACGACGTGGAGTCGTGGATACAGACGACGCCGGCTCGTGGCTTCCTTAATGAAGCCGCAAGTCCCGTCGTTGCTTTTGTCCACTTCGTCGTTTTCTCCTGGCTTTCTCGTTTTGTCTGTGCCCCTTCTTATTGTCTCTTGGCATCCTCCCATAAAGAAAATGTTGTGTTTTCAAGAATGCGTACGAAACAACGGGAAGCACTGCTCGTGTTCTTCTTCTTCCTTGTTTATACTTCCTTATTTCTCTGGTTATACAGTAACTGCAATACTGGGGTAATAGGAGCTCTTGGCGCGTGCGTGTCTTCGTCCGGATTCCGCGGCTCAGAATTCCCCATTTTCTTTTACGTTTGTTTATAATATTCAGGATGGCCGACGGGAGCGCTGCGACTTGGTCATCATTAGAAAAGGCGCGGCGCGCGGTCAACTCGTTGAATAAGAAAAAACACCCTCACCCTCTCTCCCCCTTTTTTTTCTATTGTATCGAAGTGCCTATATAACCAGATTTCGGAAAATAAAAATTTCAGCTGTGTTAGAGACTTTTTAGTGTTGTGTCGTTTACCCGCAGTCTCGGTTTTTTTTTTTTCAACCATGAAGAAAAAACAATTTTTTTTGTAACTATATTTTTTTCTTTTAGCTCGCGCTCGTTGCCTTCGACTGCATACGTGTGTGCTGAAACTTTATCGAAGGTAGAAAGCTCACGCTGGAGGTGTAGCTTCTACTCCGTATCTTATGTTGCAGCATACTGTGGGGCAGCACGTTCTTTACAAACGAGCCAAGACCTGCCCCCCCCCCCCCCCCCCCGAAAAAGGGGGCGGGGGGGGGGGGGGGGTGCACTGCGCGGGAGCAGAAACCTTTGCTTGAGGTGAAACATCTGCGCATGCGCACGCGCCGTGCCGATAACAGCGCCATCGTAATGAGGTGACGTCAGGGGCGCGTGGATAACTGTGAGAAGAAAGGCACGCAGTACACATTGCGTGCCTTTCTTCAGCCTTCGATACTGTGTTGCGTGACATTAACGTCGCTAGGTTAGGTACGAGCTGTACCGCTTCTGGTTAGTTTTAGTGCCGCGACATTTATGGGAAAAACGAATGTTTCGAATGTAGAGAGAGAGAGAAAAAAAATGTTGCGGAGATTTGGGCAATATTTTCGTTATATTTTGAAAATCGCGGCCTGCGCATCTAGACGAATGGTTTGTTTATAAATTGTAAACAACAAAGTTCGCCCCTCAAAACGGAGAACACAGTACGTGCGAGTGAATGTGCGAGGAAGAGATATTCACGTGTTGACTTCAAAACTGCTCACACACGAGTACCCCCTTTTGCTTCTCTCTGTGCGAGTCATTTGGAGGGCATCCATAAATGGTGTGACTACAAGTACCATCATGGCCACTTGTGTATTCATGATTCAAACAAAAGGAACGTGTTGCTAAATCCAGAAAGTTTGCTGTTTCTTGATTCAGCAGGGGTGTTTTTTCTTTACTTCATTGAACACCCCGTAAAAATTGGATTGAAGATACCTGGAAGTGGATCGAGCAAAGTTTAACAAATGTGGAGACTCGGCCCAGCTCTTCACGCGCAGTTCGTACGACACCTGTGTTCTGAGAAGTAACTGTTTACGTCCTTTCGATCGCATGTTGACTGCGTCTGTAAAAGAGCCAGCAGATTGAGAGGACTCATAGCGAGGACATCGAGAGGAATGCCTCGACTGGCATTCTCCATGCTATACACCGCTCTTGTGCTGTCGATTAGGGAGTAATATTCCTCTGTCTGGAGCCCCCACCAGGCTAACCTACAAAAGACGCGCGAGTCGACTCAAAGAAAGGCCACTAAAACAAGGCAGTGCTTTACATACAGGACGGCAGGTCTAGCAAGTCACCCGGCGATAGACGTTTACTGTCTCTTAGATGATCTAGACTTAACAAGCGTCAACTGCTCTCCAGTCGAGTACTTCTGTACAAGTACCTTCATGGCGTCTGCCGCATCCCTGACGGCTACGTACGCAGGTCAATGTGTGACCTTTCGAAACTCGACCAGCGCTTTGTGCGGACAATTAGCGGCTCGCCCTCCCTGTTCGTTCAGGCTCCCGAACTCCCCCTACCAGATGAGGCTCGCCAGGCTCCTAGCGTGACCGAGTTCAAGCATCTAGGGCAGCAAATAAATATGTGTCTCTGTTCGTAACTGCGCTTCGCACATAACTCGCCGATTTTTGTATTTACACATTCCATAATCCTTCATTATTTGTTAATTTAGGGCCGAGGAGGCAACCATCACTTGCATGCACGGGCTCCTTTTTTTTTTTGGCTGTCTTAGGTTTTTGGTTTTACGAATGTGAATTCCAATAAACACTTCGACTTTGTAAGGAAGTACGGACAACTCTGGTCTGATCATCGTTCCTGTTTTTGTTGTTGCAGACTAAGACGAACGCCTCGGATCAACATGGCACGCCCCCCCTTCAGAAAGGTGAGTGCTTTCCTTTGACTTAGATTTGTCCAGACACGATTGCAGTGCCAGCCACTGTTTTCTTGGTATATTGGTCTTTTCAACAGCGTACATACGCGCAATGGCGTCTGACCATTATAGTGAAAAGGCTAGGCTTCGCGGTATTGCTCCGATAAACGGTAGTCCCCCTTGCGTATTGGGTCTCCATGTTCAGATACTACGGCAATGTCTTCTTATTATGGCAACTTCCGTTCTCCAGAAAACGTTCATAATGTGAGTTGTTCATAGCGGGCTATCAATATTAACGGGGTTTGACTTCAGTCCCATCTCCCATGTCCCTATTGGGCGTCTTGTCTCCTCCCTCAATCCTTCCGGATTTATCCTTTCTCGGCGTTATAGAATTGAAAGAAAAGCTAGAAACTTAATTGGCGTTTGTGGCACAAGCCGCTCTGCTCTGCTGACGTCCAGAGTGATTCACGATAGTTGCGTCGCTTCTGGTTCCTCGCGTGTAGCCTTTTTTGTATCGAAGATGAGAGTTGGTTCCGAACGTATCGAAAGACGCCAATCACTCTTGTTTAGAGAAAACCTCGTGGGAGCCCCCTGACGGAAAGCTGACGTTCCGCCAAGAGGTTTAGCGCCTTCATTGATTCCTGAAGAAACAACGAATATGTCTCGTCGCGGAACGTTACCTTCCATTCTGAGAGTCATTCCTACCAAATTCTGGTACTTCCGTGAATTGAGCAGGCGCCGTTTTTAAACAGAAAGTAGAGATCATTGACAAGTGTCAATTTCCTCGCTTGGTGTCGCAGAGTCGTCGTTGTCCAGCTACCACAAGGGCCTTCTGTGTGCCAAGGAGAAGATCACGGGCCCTTCCAGCCCCCATGACTCGCGGCCGCAGCACCATAACTTCCGGTGGCCACACTCTTCCGGTGAGTTTGCTTCTTACCGTCAAATCTGAGAGGCGGGTGTAGAAATCCTGCCTTTCCGTTTGTTTCGTTTAATCGTATTTTTTTTTTTTTCCCTTGGTAGGGCAAACAAACGGAACGCTGTCTTTTGCCGCACACTCGTATTTTTGGTCAGTCATTCGCGATTATTTTGGCCCCTAACGTGTAGTTCTAAGTTTTGCTACACCAGGCGCTGTTGATACAGGATGTAATGAATGATTGGCTCACGTGATTTACGCGTGTGATTTATCTACACCGGTCATGTTGCAGAAACGTGTAGGCCGGTGTAGGGCAGCGCACTTTCTTTTTGCTGCGATAGCACTTAGTGGGGGACGCTTCGCGGGTTTCGCGCCGACGATTGCGCTTTATATCGACCCGAGCGATTTTCGGAAATCCGCCATAAGGTTCCTCATTGATGTCACACCACTGAAGCCACGCCGCGCATCATGTCAACTGCTAACCTGGCATCAGCTGACACTATGACGTGACCTTTTCATGTCCAGTCATGTTGCACAGTGACACCACGAACCTAATGATGTCAGGTGACACTGTGAATCGCGTAATTTCATGACGTCACGTGACAATGCGTCGTCACGTGACATCATGTCGGCACGTAGAAATATAAACATGAGACCGCTGAAAATAGGAACAGTACAAAAACAACTACACGAACAAAAAAAAAAAAAAAAAAAAAAAACGTTTTCGCTAATTTGCCGGAAAGGTTCTCGGGCGATAATACCAATAGAGCTAGGTGGGTGTTAAGCCGGGAAAACCACGAGCGTAAAATCAGGTTCAGGAGCTACACGCTTGAAACTTGAGTGCGCGATTTCGGAAGTGTTCTTCGGTGACCACAAGGTGGTGTTAGTTTGTCTCCAATAACGTTGCATAAAACGTTCAGGCGGCCACACCAACAACAGGAAACGGTTCATGCATACATATGCTATTTCGTCGTTCCCTGGATTTAAAACTTGGGTGCGCGATTTTCGAGGTGTTCTTCAATTACCACAAGGCAGCCCTAGTTTGTGTCCAATAAAATTGTTTAACCGGTTCACGAAGTGCTCTCTACTTAATACCCCTTCATTGGTTCGAAAGCTCTATGAAATTTTCGTCCGGTGTGTTACTCTGTTTAGTACGAAGCGTCTAGACGGCCTCCATGGTGCGCGCTCGAACCTTTACCGTTCATTCAGTCCATCTGCTCCGAAATGACACCCTTGCGGCTCCGTCGCCACAGCTCAGCTGTCGCAGTATTTCACCTTACGGATTGCTCAAGTGCCTGGACTTTTTTTTCGTTCACCTAGATGCACCAAGTTAAATGCGTCGCTATAGTCCGTACCTGCTGTTTGGTTTCGTTTTGGAATTCGCCTGCCTAACGACGGGTTTATCCGCGTTTCGCTAGATGGCACCACACACCGAGGTGCGCGCGGCTGGTTTCCTTTTTATTCTTGCGACCACCGTCAAGCTCCCCCTGCGTTGCCAACGTTACCAAGCGCTGTTGTTGCCATAGCAACGTCGGTTACTAGGGAGACGCGTCCCCTAACCCCCCTCGTTCCGCGTGCCTGAAAACCTTTGGGGTCCGTGACTCTCCCGTGCTGCTCGAAATGGACCTGGCTTGAAGTTGCCCCGCAGTGTGGAAGACAACTCATCGTCTGTTAGAGTTCAAAAAATATATATATCGCTAAGGTTTTGTAGAAGGGGTGGTGCACCAGAATAAATGTATGCCGCGTACTGTACACGGTTCCTTTTTTTACCGTCCGTTCCAGACGTATTAGCAGCGTATATTTGTAAATCTGCATACTACCAGCAATTTCGGATAGTTGAGCTGCTGCGAAAGTCTTCAGCTGCACCACGGGAACCCCTACAGCAAATGCGGAATTTTCAAGGTCTATGTGCCCAAACACACCATCCTGTAGCTCTGAAGTTGTCTGTGAACGGCTTTAGAAGGCCACTCATCATGGTTAGACGCCTGTATTTTTTTTTTGTATGCTCTGGAAGTGTAAGTATGCTGAATCCCGACCATGTCTTCAAAGCGTCGCCGTGAGTGATGCAAAAATAAACCTTATATATTTCAATATCTAAATTTTTAAACCTTGGATACGTAAAATAACGAGCGTCTTTTTCGTTTTTTTTTTCTTCTTGTTTCTCCATGTCTTAGGGTTTAGATTATGATGTTTCCTGAGCAGCTCACCTGCATATTTTCGCTCCTTATATTTGCTTTCGATTGAAATTGACAGTGTAAGGAGTGCGCCTGAACGATTCTAAATTTCAATCTGAAAACAAAATAGAACTTTCTGAAGAATAAGATGGCGTTCAAAATTCAAACTCGTAAGTCCGTTGGATACCTTTTTGCTCCTGGTTGGGCTAAAAAGACGTATAACGTTTCCAGCAGGAGTCTTCGTCACACGACCCGTTTTGTTACCCCCCGTTGTACTACGCGCTATGGGAAAAGAGTTCGCTCGTATTATGTGCCCTCTATTTTCAATAAATTGCCAGATCGCTTTTTTGAGAGCACAACGAAGAGAAAACTGAAAAAAAAGTGCGGACCAATGTAAGCTTGTATTAACCCTTCGTTTTTCTGCTTTACTTATCTTCTGCATAGTTCTTATCTTATCTGAGTTGACTTTATTCTTTGTACAGTTTCGCCGTTTCGACTTGCCGGGTCCTGTCCCACAAGCCTCCTGTGGCTTCGACAGACCCGAATATGTATTGTCATTTAATACATGTGGAATAAAATTATTATTATTATTATTATTATTATTACACAAAAATAGTGCAATGCATTACTACTACAACTATTATTATTATTATTATTACTATTACTATTACTACTGTTATTATTATTATTATTGCTAGTAGTAGTTGTAGTAGTGTGGTGCCTGGAAGGCGTGTACGACTGGTCTGTTTGCTGCGTCCAAAAATGTGTCATGCGGTCGCCGACCGCGATCCTGGCGGTGTCACAGCGGTGGTGGTGAATGTGACAGACGCCTGTTCTGCTGCGGGTCGCTCTCCAGTGTGGCAGTCCACGCAAGCTTCGGCAGCCAGAAGTTGGGATGCTGTGACGACAGCGACACTCGCCTTCGCTTTGGTTCGCTCGTGCTTTTCGTCAGAATTCTACGACCAACCGCCAGGATCGCGACATCCGACAGCATGACACTCCGACTCCCGTGACGTCATTTGCACTTCAGGAACACTTTTAATGTCTGGACAGCATAGGACGCTAATAACACGAGTCGGAGACGCGCTCCGGACACCACAGTACTAGTATATTAGTGGTAGCATAATAGTTATGTGGTACTAGTAGCAGGCGTAGTAATAGTATGGTGCTAGTAACAGATGTGAATATAGCATAGTATTGGTACTCCTGTTGTTAAAACATAGAAAAACGAAAGAATTTTTTTTTATGAGTGGCTATTCGACAAAAAGGCACTCTTCATGCACACTACATCTGTCACAGGAGCCGGGCACGTAGCCAGGATTTTGTTCCGGGGGAAGGGGGGGGGGCATGCCCCCCCCCCCCCCCCTTTTGTCTACGTGCCTGACAAGAGAACTATATCGTACTAAAACCCACGAGGCGACCACGTCATGGGGCTTCTCCATCGTTATTACGATTTTTTTTTCTCCTTTGTGTCTATCTTAGCTTCAACTCAGAGTTCTTCTTTTCTTTTTTTAGCCGATCGATGTTGTGTGCTCGACACAAACTAAAATCGATGGCTTATAATTATTTTTGTGCCTTTCTTTTGCTAGAGTAAAAAAAAAAAAGTCTCGGTTTCCGCTGATTTGTACTTATGTTTGCATACCGGCGAGGGCGTGTATGACGGGAGTTTTAAATATTAATCGACGTGATCGTTTCATTTTTTTAAAGTTCAATTTACTCGATTCGTTCCATCCGGTTTGGACAGAATGTTTCCCTGAGTCGCGAGCGACCGTACCCTCGTGCGATGAGTAATTAATGCCCGATTTGATTATTCATCAAAAATACAACTATCCGTCCGTGGCTGTATGAAACGGTTACAATGTTCTTCCTTAGGATTAAGTTACCCCCGTTTCACAGTTTGGCGCTGTGATGGAAGTGTACCTTTAAAAGTTTTATTTAGTAATGAGGAATTTGTCATTCAAAACGCGTCAGCATAGATAAAAAAAAAAAAAAACTAAATGAACAAAAAAAATGTAGCGGTGTGTACGAATTCGGACGATATGTTCGCACACAACAGACTAATGTCGCTAGAACCCGCCGTTATTAGTCATTTTTTTTATTACATTCTATTTGCGCGCTGCGGGCTTGGGAAATTTCACAGGAAGGGATATGATACAACCTCTAAATAAATTCACATCTCTATGGATGAAAGCATAATCAGTGTTAAATAGAAAATGCAAAACATGCGCAAAACACACATTTTTCGAAGCTCCTACAATTCTAAATGCCTCCCCCCACACCCAAACTGCGTTTGTGCACGTGTGCTATCTGTAATGCATTCTAACGAAATGTCTGTCGTGAATGCGTTTTCCAATTGACAATTACACGCAGTCATCCGCCCTTAGTTCAAGGGGCGTGGCATCAAAAAGGGACGATGTTCAACCGAAATACTCTTTTGCAAGAAGAGCCCCTAAAGTGCAGTGCCCACTGAGACTAAGGACAGCTTCGGACGGCCGCCATCTTTTTTCCCGATCAATGTGGTCGATAAAGCCCGTTTAAATAAATTAGCGGCACTTTCGCAATTTGGATCATGATCCCTGACTATCCCTTTCGGGAGCGCCGCAAAATCGGTTTAGGAACGTACATGACGAACTAACAGTCGAGGATGACGTGAGCATCACGTGACCCCAAACCAGAAATCCTTTCTTCGTGATCGGGGCGGGAACGGGGTGGCGAGCGCGGAGGGGGGTGCAGTGCGCGGGCGGAACGGCGGGTCGGAGAAGAGCCGCGAGCGAGCTCGGGGTTCGGGGGCGTCGCGGGCGCCTCGTCGCGGCCGGTGCGCGGAACGAGCGCCGCCATGATGGACAAGCAGCCTTCCCCAAGTAAGTAGGCAAAAGAGGCATTTGAAAAAAGAAAGAGGAGAAGCGGCGAAACATAAAGCGTACGCGAGATCCCGCCGCGCGTCCGCTTTCACTTTTTTCCCCTTCTCTAACCAATCCCGCTCTCCTCGCATTGTTGTTTTTGGATCATCGCGCGTGCTCGGGCGACGACGCCAGTGACGGCTTGGCGGCGGAGCGCGTCCGCTGCGGAGATTTTGTGTTGTCTGCAACCAACGTCGTCTGCTTCTTCGTCTTTCCGCGCAAACCGCAAAGCGGCGAGCTTGGCCGCATCCCAAAGAGACGCAAGAAAAAGCGCTAATTGCGGATGATGCCGCGCGTTTCTCGGCGCTCGCGTCGTCCTGAAGATCAGTTGGGTTCGTTCCCATCGAGCTGGGAGGATGAGGGTTCCTCCGCTGCGTCGGAGCGGGTTGGCTCGGACGCTCGCGTCGTTCGCTAGAGCTGACCGTCGGAGATGCCGCAGGGGCCATTCGGCTACGCTAGATCTCGCACCCCGGGCTCTAACGGCTAGGTAGCATAGACAGGCTTGCCCGCGGCATATGGCCTCGCCGACGTCTTCTCACGAAACGGCTTAACCATCGCTAGACTACACCCACCTCCACGCGAACATACGTAGACCCAAGGCCCGTTCTTTGGCACGAATCGCAGGGTGTCTGCTTTAAATATCACAAACCTCGGCGAATTTTTTATTGTAGATTTGCAAATTGCGGGCTCGGGGTCTACTCCTTTATTATTTTTTATTTCGATTTTCGGATGATTTTGAGGTAATTTGGGTTGGCGTTCGGGGGGGTAGTCTAATGGTTTCGTTGGGCATTGCCGCGAACCGAGCCCAGTTGGCTGGGCGGCCGGTGGTCGGTTCGACCCGCGTATTTATTGATCGGGAGCTGATTGAAGGCGGTCCGATCTTGTGCGAGCGTTGACGGGACGCTTGGATGCACGCTGGAGTAGATTTTTTTCTTTGTTTTAAGTGGCGATTTTTTGTTTGTTTGGTGTTTTTGTGTTTGGATGATAGTTGCACCAGTCATTTGACGTGAAGAAATTATACTCCGTTTCATACTAAGTATGACCGCAGCCGATGCTACAATCCGATGCCGCCAATCAGAGAGCAGAAAACGTCCATCGTCATCGTAGTCTCTTCGTTTTCTATCACCGGCTAAACCGATCATGCACAGAAAAAAAAAGAAAAAAAAGCTCAGGATTATGGGGCACCTATTGTGCCCGCGATCGGTAGAGCCGGGAATGACAAAGCCGACGATGCAGTTATATCGCCGCTCTTTTGGCTCCCTGGTAGTGTCAGCTGCGGTCCAACTTGGCGCAAAACCTAGTAGGGGCCGAGAATTTGAGGGGGAGGAGGAAACGAGTGCGCGCAGGGAACGCCGAGCTCCCTTTCGAAGGATTAGTGGGTAAACCTAAAAGCGATGCGGAGAGCAAGTCGTCTGCTTCTTGCGCAACAGTTGCGGTGACGTCAGAGAGACGCCAAGTGCTGATTGGCTCTGATTCAGGGATGGGCAAAATACATGCAAATATGTATCGAAATACAAATACAAAATACTTCGTCAAAAATGTATTTAATTACAAATCTAATTACGTTTCCAAAAAAGCATGTAAGTACAAGATACAAATACAACCAAATGTATTTGATCTCCTCCAAATACTTTTCCAAATACATTCCTCAAAAGTTGCGTCAGCGACTTCAGGGCACCTGCAACGGGTTTCTGGGCATCTCATTTTAATTTTGCATCGCACACTCGGGAGTTAGTGTGCGAGGCGCTAGTAACGTAATAGAAATATAATCACAAAAAAATGTAATCAGCTTGGACGTAATAGATAAAAAAAAGTACAGAGCTTCAAGCAACCTTTTTCGTCAATTACATTTTGGTATAGACCAACAAAGAACCGATACGGCCAAGACGAGCAGCACTAGCTAGGGATTTTTTTATTGTTGCAACTCGCACCAGTTACGAAAATCTAGACGACCCGCGCATATAGAATGATCCAGGCAAAAATATGGATGGATATCAGGCTGGAAAGCATCACAAGTTGCCACAGGCACCTATTTAGCCAGTCTGCCTGTGAACGTCGATTTCGTCACTATTCTTGCCCTGGACTAGCACCGTAATCGCAAAGTTACTAAACGCTTGTGCTTGATTGAGAGACACTGCATTCGGTGGGGAACGTAGTTTTCTTCCTTCTCTGGACAGTGACAATAAATTTGAGGGATGTATTTTCGCCCACAAAATTGTATCTAATTGCAATTGTATTTGAAATACCCAAGTTTTAGTATTTAAATACACACGTCAAATGAATTACCCAATTTGTAATTAAATACAAATGCCAAATACACAAAGTATTTGAAATACGTATTTAAAATACTTGTATTTGAAATACTGCCCATCCCTGCTCTGATTGAAGGATACTGGGTAGACCTCAAAGCAGGCTGCCTCGAGGTCTACCCACTATATTAGGGGCGAAGCTCCTTAGGGTCTAGCCTTGTCCGGCGTCCGTGCTCACATCAATTGCCATCCCATCTGTCTTCTTAAAAAAAAAAAAAAAATGTTTGCGCAGTCGACAGGATTTGAACCTGTGCGGGACGAGTAGGGGGCTCTGAGATGTGGTAGTAACTCAAGAGCTGGGGATGTCATGGATGAAACGTTGCATGTAGCCGCTCAACGTCTATACAGGAGGGGGCGCTGCGGTCAAATGCGTATATAATCGCGTTAAGCTTGGCATGCATTGGCTCAACGTTTATAGACGAGAGGGCGCTGTGGTCAAATGCTCAAAGGCGTATATAACCTCGTTCCATACCGTACATTCTCTTGGAACGCGCAAGACTTTGCGCGCGGCCTTTTGGCATTTTTACGAAAGGTCTATCGCAGACGAGCTCCAGTCGAACGCTGTCTGGGCATTCGTGTCTCCTTTGTGCCTCGATCGAGGAATATTACGAAAAAACATTAGGGCCTCGTCAATGTCTTTGAATGCGCTACTGGTCACGAGACTTCTATACAACGTTGTGGGAGAGTTTGGTACGCGACCACGCGTGACGCTAGCGTCGACAAGGGGGCTGAGGGCCGCCGATCTAGCCGGCACTGCCGGGGGTCTGGCAACCAGAAAGTGTTATCGTCATTTCGAACCCACCACTGATCTCCACTAAGGGGCTGGATGGCGCATTGAGCAAACAGGTAGGAAGCCACCTACGCGTAAACATAAATAAAAGTATTTTTTTTTGTTACAAATAGACCACTACAAACATTTCCCATAATGTAAGCATTCTAAGATCTTCATAACCAAGGCTAGCAGACAATAAATTCTTTCCACGTGTGTTGTTAGTAAGAAATAATAAAAAAAGAAAATGCGCGGTTGTTTCATATTAAATAAGCTCTTTTTTTTTTACTTTTTTTAAATCAGGATTTTCTACACATAGTTGCTAGATGCCTAAATCAGTATGAACTCTATCTCGCCAAAAGCCACTGCAACCGTAGTCACGCTTCCCTTGAAACGACAGCCCGCGATGACACTAGTGCAAGGTTGTATTTATTTTTCTATTTTATTTTCGCGGTAGGTGACAGTACGATTGTGCCCGGTTGGTCTTTTTTTATCGGGTATACCATTGTACGATCATTTTCACATCTAAGTCCGATTATTTACGCCTGATATTGCCGAAATGACGCGATTTCCAACCGTGTTGGCACGCCAGCTGGAGTGTGGGAAGTGCTCGTCTACGAAGCAGACGACGCGCCGAGGTGAGAGGAAGGTGGGCAGCTTTTGTGCACCGTCTTTCGTTATGTTTAACCATTACCAAGTTTCCTAGCTTACTTCCTTACTGTTTCATCATCGGCGCTCTGCTGTACGCTGTCGAAATTTGGTATTTCTCGGCGTCGTATCTTTTGGTGCGGCACGAGAAATCGGTGTTGATCGGGGCATGCGTTGAAGAAGCCAGGACAGGCCCGAAGGACGTCCAAACCTCCAGAAAACGCGCGCACGACCCGACCGCTTGGGAAACGTCCCTGTACGGCAGGGGTCTGAAACACGCGGCCCGCGACTCGATGGGACGCCGCCCGGAGGGCTGCGAGTCCCGGTTCCCATGTCTCGAGCGCTAAGAATGGCCATAGTGATTTCATCTCGTCGATTCAGTTTCGCTCGAAAAGTAGCTATGGTCTTTTCACCTTTTCACATAGATTATACTTATCTGCGTATATTTTCCCTATGTTTCGCTCTATTTTTAGCTTCCCAGTTTTTTGCAATGTACAACAATACCACTACTAGGCTGCAAGCGTGAAGTCTTTGGTAAAGAATGCATCTCGTCTGCTCGAGCTGTCGTTCAGCAGGAGCAACTGCCAAAGATAAAGCTACGAGCTCGGGATTCTCGCCTTCAAAAATATCACCATTAATAGGCAAGTATTTTTTTTTTCAAAGAAAAGCAAGAACTGCCATATTAACTGATTGCTTTTTAAAGATACGTTGAGCTTGCTTAATTCCCGAGTGAAGTGAGCAACGGGAACGACAGCTTACTTGCTCTCTTGTTATATTACAAATGCCAGCACGTTGGCGGGGTGGTGTCATATTGATTATTGCTACCACATCAGGTAGGGACACAAAGTAGACATGCAGACAAATCAAATCTAAAGGTGTCATTGGCAGAACTGAATTTATAAACATCATAGAGCACGAGGTCTTTTCTCTTTTAAACCTTTTGAACCCTTCCCTTCCTCTCCATCCCCCGTGTAACGTTGGCCCTCGGCCTTTCCGGTGTGGACTATCTGGCCCCCACACTCAAATGAGTTTGAGACCACTGCTGTACGGAGAAGAAAAAGAACCGACGCGAAGGGTGTTGTTCCCGAAAGGGAAGAACAGCTTTGCGGAGAGTTCAGTGGGAGTTGTCTTCCAATCAGGAGAAAACAAAGCTTTAGATAAAAATTTCCTTAAACAATCCCCGTTTTATTTTTTTATTTTCCAGTTTAAGGACAGTTTTAATTCGGCTTTCTTTAGCTTTCCTCGATTTCCGTAAAACCGGCTGGGGAGTTACTTTTCGGTGTTTATCGCTATCTAGCCCTCAACATGGTACCCTAGCTATAATAAACTAACCAAGGTGTTTTTTTTCTTTTCTTTTTTTTTCTGACTGCGTTGACGTTGTTGAGGTTATGCGTCTAATGCTGCCACCCCTAAACATCATAATGTATAACAGGAAACCATCGCGCTTGGATTGGATTGAGACTTGTTTCCTCCATATTAACCAAGACACAACGCTCTACATTTCACAAGAGCGACGAATCGGCACCCAGTGGAACGCTCTTGTCCTTTTAATATGTGCACATGAGGGTCAATGTGTTCTCGTTTTATGGTTAATCGTCCGAAACAAACTTTTTTTGTTTGTTTTTTTGTCTTTTTGAGGGGGGGAGGGGGGCGGGGATTGGTTAAACTGGGTCGCCTTTCATCTCAGCCCGTGGAACTGTCGAAATCCGGGCGCTTTCGATAGTCGTCGTGTTCTCCATCTTAGTTCTCCGCTCTCTGTGGCACCGTAAGAATCTGCAGAGTTCTCTGTGACCTCTTACGAAAAGAGTTCTCTGTGACATCGTACGAAGCACGGCGAAGGAAGTGCAACATTATTTAGAAAGCGGTGCTATCGCGTGTGAATGCGCGTAAAATCGAGGTGCGTGATGATTGATACACGTCTCGAGACGCAGAAGGGCAGACATTTCCGCTTGTCCTTGACGGCTAGCCGCAATCAAGATTCGGTCCGCGACGACTTTTTTCTCCGTCGCTTGGCTCGAAAAGCGTTCCGCCGGAGCCCAACTTAGCAAAGAGGACGTTGTTTTGTCGGGGAAGCTACTCGGCACGCTCTCCTTGTTGTGTTCGTGCGTGAGGCCCCGAGGGAGGGGACGGAGGTGGTGGGGGGACCGCGGTATCGATTGGACTCTAGCCTCACCCCGAAAGGGTTGCCGGAGCAGCAGCAGCAGCAGCGCCGGAGGGCGGCTCTTGCTGCCTCCTGTGCACGCTTCGATTGGGAGAGGCGTGGGTGGGAAAAGATGCAAATGCGCGCGCGCCGCGCGGATAACACAAAAATGGAGGGGTGCCCGTTGCGTCATCGAGGGGGCAGGGCAGCCCAAAAGAACAAGAGGCGAGCGCGCGGCGCGCGGTCGGCGCTCGGCGTCCGAGCGCGGAGGAGTTGTTTGCGGTGCGCGTGCCCCGCGTCGAGGCTGTGGGTCCCCGCGCCGGAGCCGGGGGGTCCCGCCGGGGGCTCTCTGCCACGCTGTCGGCCTGCGGCTTTCTCGACCTGGGGCCCGGCGGCCGGCGCGTCTTCGACGGCGGAGGCGCGACGGCCGACGCGTACGCGGCGGGTCCCGGGTCGCTAGCCCTGCAGGAGTCCGGGCCCCATCCGGGGGGGTCCGGAACCGCGTGCGCGACGCCCGTCATCTCGCTGCAGAAGCTCAAGTCGTTCCTGTCCCACCACAAGATATGGGCGCCCACGTCTACGGGCCACGCGGCCGACGGTGAGTGCAGCGTTGGAGAGAGCGCGCTTAGGCGCGCTCGCGAGGGCGCGCCGGAAGGAAGCGCGCGGAGCGTTGCTGCTGCTGCTGCTGCTGCGCGTGCGTGGAGCGTTTGTTCGAATTTTTCTTTATATCGTTGGAATTACATCGAAGAATCTCGCGGTATATGTAGCTTACATATCCGTATCATCAATTTAATGCGACAAGGCAGTCTAGATGTACAGGCGTTCGTGTGGATCGTTCGAAGGCATCCAAAATCCTGAAGTGTTCGCGGGTTTCGAGCACCAATCAAAGATACTATGCACGAGCATTCGTCTTTTCTGTTCTGCCTCCGTAGGAAGTTGTCACTGAAGGTAGCATGTTTACGAATCCCAAACGGCAGACGGTCGTCACTCGGCAAAAACGGAATCGTTAGCAAGTTTCGTCTTGCTTCGTTAAGAATCACTTTCGCTGACGCGTGAGCGAGTTGCCAACGGACGCTCGCTTTTTGCCTTCCCCCCGAAGAGGCATTTCGCCGAATGTTCGCCGACGGGGCTCGACGACTGGGATGATTGACACCTTCGGTCATCCGAGGGTTCAAAATGTTACTTTTGTGATGGGTCGTAGTTGGTTCTTTCATTATTGTTCGTGTTGTTTGTTTGTTTTTGCTCGAATCGGGCATGTCAACTTCCTTTTTCATGTGCATTATGAAGCACCACGTTTCCCTTCTACGTGAACGTGGGCACAGAAACAAAACCAAAGTCTATGTCTTTAGCCAATCTTGCGCGATATTACGTTAGCACGTTCGCCCCGTCAACTTGACTTGCCAGAGACCCAAACGGAAGACGCACGAAAGAAAGAAACGCAAGCGGTTTACTTTATGCGCGCTCTTCTTTCCGTGACTATTTGAAGCAGTTATGAGTGTTATTTGTTTGACTTTACGGTGTATTCTCGCTGGTTCCAATTACCGGCGTCCTTTTGTCGTGGTTGCTTAAATAAATAGTACGAGTCTAGGTGGACGGGAATGTGACGAGGTGCAAGGTTATGGACAGGGTGCGACAGTGCGGACACGCATTGGTGAGCCGTACTCAATCAGGGCACCTATACTTGGGCGATAAAATGCGGCGTTCGTGAGTATCACGAATCTCAAAGGCTACAATGCCGTGTTCGCGCCAACTCGGTCACGTAGTATACTTTCTTCTCCCCCCCCCCCCCCCCCCCAACCTCAAATCTTTGAATTGCATAAAATGAAGGCAGTTATTATAGCTCTTATAATAACTGACTTGGTCCAGAAACCTAGTTCTCCATGTTAAAAAGATCGCTAGGAATAGCGAAAAAAAAATTTATTATTCGCGTCAGGTTATTATTGGCGTCAGGTTATTTGACTAGATTATCAGTTCAACATAATCCAAATCTAGGCGTGAAAGGACATGGGGCCCGCTTGACGCCTGTGCCTCTGAGAATGCTGCATGGAACTCTCGACATATAGATTCTGATTGGTATCGTAGAAAGAGTAATCGGTCGTCATTTCGATTTATTTAGGGCCACAAATTAAGCTATCAGATTATTAGATTACCAGACGGCAGAAGTGAGTGAGGGACTACTTCGCAAGGGACCTTTACTTTTTTTTTTTTTCATTCGTTTAATGCATCCCGTCGCTATCGCGTCTCGTCATTTCATTCGTCTTACCCGCGTCAGCAATTTGGCTCCCGTATATTTGGCGTTGCTCGCGTAAGTCTATTTGTTTGCCTACGGGAAGTAAAATGTGATCGGTTGAAACGGACAAACTACTGTCAGACCTAGTCGGTGTGGAAAGAAGCGACCCCTAGTTCCTAGCAGTTCTAATCATTTGTAAATTGACGACTTAAAAAAGACTGGACCCTTCTAATTGTTAGGTGCACAAATTTATCAAACAATTACTGTGTTCAAAGGCATCGTATACTACTAATCTAGCTATTTGCGTTCCTTACACGTTGTTCACTGACTGTCATCGTCGAGTTTAATTTTATGTAGCACTGCACACTTAATTTAACAAAACACATTTAATTTGGTTGAAACTGGTTATTGATAGTTAGCGTAACAATTCCACTATTACAATACCTGGCTCGTTAACAATTTGTTCGCGTCCAGCTTGTGCGATCGAGAAAACCTCCGCGGTGCTCCTTTCGCCCTGTGGCTTCCCCGCGGTACACTTGAGTTAAAGGCAGAGCACGCTTTACAGGCCGGCGCGCTTCCTGTTCGGGGTTCGCGTAGATTAGGATATTTTGTGATCTCGAGTTGTGCTCCTTGTTCAGTCACCTGGAGCACGGTGCCGGGAACGCGTCTCCGACTGGTGTGTTTACCGCGTCTTAAAAAAAGTGTCCCTCGGTTTTCCCCTGACGACGTCACAAAAGTGTGTTGTCGCCGGCCACGATCCTTGCGGTGTCACAGCAGCGCTGGTGGAGGCGGCAAAAGCCTGCCCCGCTGCGTGTCACTCTCCAGCTTGGCAGGTCACGGAAGCTTAGGCAGCCAGAAGTTGGGACGCCGCGACTACAGCGACACTCGCGTTCGTTCGTTTTTTTTTTTTTTTTTTTTCCGGGACTTACAGCACTAGCCGCCAGGATCGCCACGTCCCATAGCATGAAACGGCGGCTTCTGTGACGACATTTGTTGCCCTTTTGGAACCACTTTTGATGTATGGACGGGATAGCATGCTAAGCACACCAGTCGAGGACGCGTACCAGGCATCGTACGTGGAAGGACTCTGAGTTAAATATATTAAAGGTACCCCGAGGAGGTTTTTGAGATCGCCTAAATATGGCGGTAACTCACTCTGCTGGCTCTAAGCATTTTAGAAATGCCTAAATCATGACGATACGCGGCCGGTTTCTCTATTAAAAAAATCAAAGATCGCAACACAACGATTTAATCTCCGTTATGGGAGGATCATGTTCCGAATCTAGGATTACTGTCAGTCAATAGCGAGCGACGGATCCTCGCGCCTCCGACCGCTTGAACCGCGGAGTGATATCTCGAATGCGCGTGGTTCGTGGCCCATACAGCCCAGACTACGATTGAGCCCAGCGCACGCGCGCTCGAGAGCTGATGACCAAACACATCACTTCTGCGAAAAAGGGAAAAATAGTTCGCTGTTTTTGAGACGATTATTGAAATATTATGTTCTTTCTCAGCGAAAAAAAAAAATAATATTTTTGGACTAATATTACTTGCTTCTGTCATCTATAAAAGCATACGCATTTTGTAATAACAGCGTTTGCAATCTCACCGAAATGTCGCGTTTTTATTGGTCAGATGCCGTCCTGGCTGCCGGCACAATGCTCCTTCCATCGCCTGAGATAATTTTTTTATCTTAGATTGCTTTTTTAGTAGGGAAAGCGGCCGCGCATCGTTATGATTTATGGATTTCTAGGACGCTTAGAGCCCGCAGAGTGAGTTATCGTTAGTTAGGCGACCTCGAAAATCTCCTCAGGACACCTTTAATACCAGGCAAAACTGTCAAGAGTTGATGCAAAAATTTAAGAATGAAGAATAATTTAGGCAGCGACACTGTTTGAGTTCTCTGTAAATAGTTCTCAAAATAATTACTTACTAGCAACCGATTCACGTAATATTGAATTCATACCTTTCTACCCCGATATCAAGCGTCTTTTAAAGGCGTGAGATGGAGATCAACTGTGCGTGCGGGAATTACAGGGAAGACCGGGCTGGGAGCTACTATACGATCGCTTGCGCAAGCGTTGCATTCCTCCTAGGCTCTTTTGTTGACAACGTTTCGCCGCTTTGTGCCAAATTGATCTCTCGATGAAGGGTACGCGCGACTGACAGAACTCGTACCCCCGGTTCACGTGTTGCAGGATGGAGTGCGAGAGGCTCGATTCGCATTTTATGATATGAGTCATTAGAAGCTTTTTTTTTTTTGTGGCAGAACTCAACATATAAGCTCTCGTAATCTTTTTTTATTATTATTATTGCTCTTCGACGGCCGTCGCCGTTCATGTACGGCGGCGGTTACACCTTTGGAAGTGCCCGCCCAAACGGGAAGCCGCGCGCACCGCGGAAGGTGTTGCAGCTTTTATTTCTTAGGCAGAGAGCCGTATCTTTCGGCCCGGGTGAATAAACTGTGCATCGCAGAAAGCTCAGGCACCGTGTGATGCTAGCGGTTGGGATAGAACGCGAAAGTTTGAGAACATTACGTAACCTGCATAAGCCTAGTATTGTCAAAGCCTAGTATTGTTTAAACCAGATATGACATTCTGGGCGCACGTAACATCTTTTCCAGAAAAAAAAAAAAAATCTTGTCAACAAGAAAGAAAATATTATCCTCTTTTCTTGCTGATAAGTGTTTTCCGCTGATAGAAATCCCACAAGCATCCAAAATCTTGAGTTCTGTTTTGACGATATAAGGCTTAGGTAAACGTGGGCTCATAGAGAATTTTTTTTCTTCTTAATGATCTTTTGATTTAGGTAACATCATGTTCTTAAACTTTTGCGTTCTATCCCAACCGCTCGCTCACGGAATATGAGCTTTCTGCGAGGCATAGTTTATTTACCGAAACTGAAACACACGGTTCTCGTTTCTCGAGGACTGCCCTGCACTATATTTGCACGATGTTTTTACTTTGGTGCGACTATTTTTTGGTTTAAGATTAGACGCTCGGGGCACGTAATACGCGCGAGATGGTCGCTTTGAACGTCGGCTATTCTGGCGGTGGTCGCAATTAGAGCGCCAGCTCTTTTGATCTATACTTTTAACGCTTCTCAGGGTTGCATTTGGAGGATGAGAGCTTACCACCCGATGCAAAAACTTTGTAGAGTACCTCCCGTTTGAAATTTCACACCGCCGGAATATCGTGGAAGCGGACATGCCAAAATAAAACCGAATGGAAGAATGGTGAGAAATTTCCGTTCTTAATATGTCAAGTTGATGCCTCTAAACCTTAACAGCTTGCTAGCTTGCGAGCCTGTGCAGTGACCTTTTCTTTGTACTATTTACTTGAAAAGAAAACGAGACCACTGGGAAGCACCTTTTGGGAGAAGAACTCGACCGTCAAAGGGTTAATTAGAATTTTATAAAAATAGTTTTTCTTGTTACTGTTTTTTTTTATTACTTTACACATTATATAAATAGAAGGCTCGAAAGCTACACAAACGCGATTTGTGCATGCGAGTTTTATAGCTAGGGGGACAAAATATAGAGGCCAATTATCACGATCAGTCGAATAATTAACTAAAATGTGTTAATTAAAATAAGTGAAAATAAATAACATGGCGGGTCGCTGAATTTAATTCTCGTGCAACAGGCGCAAGGCTGCTGAGGGTGCGAAACCGCGGATAAGATTGCCATCCATGTCTCTTTTCTTTTGGACTGGCAACCTTGCACTTGTGTAAAAAAAAAATTTAAAATAAGATTTTACATTTTTTTTGTTTGTTCTAGGAAGCCTGCCATTCTTTGTCCTCTGGTGATTTTTGAAAGGTGATTTTATTTCGTTGTTTTTCTAACGCGCACGGTAACACCGTCGGTTATCGGTTCAAGTAATTTGATTAGCGTCTTTTGAACGGACCAAAACGAAAAGGGCTGGCGTATATTCTCCATGTCTCAGTATACGCTCAACATTGATCACAGGATGACTACTATTTGCCGCCAATTACGGGCTCTTTGGCTTCTTTTAAACGCCCCTTAAAGGATGTTTTTTTTGTTTTTTTTATTTAAGCCTAAAAGGTGTTTTTTTAAGCTTCTTTCTTATGCGAAAGAGTCCTTCAGTGCCCTGTCGCCTTTCTAGGGCGCCAGGGGGCGATAGTGCTTGAGGCGAAACCGTTCTTCACGAGCTGAAAGAGGTCTTGGGGCGTCGAAAAGCCTTTCCAAAACCTTTTTCTTAGTCTGATTTAACAAAACTTATACTCTGTCTCCTTTAGCCTGCCGAAAACTGCCTATTCGCGAACATTTACAATTTCATCGCTTTTTATATATTAAATAAAGAAGACTTATCGGTGGACCCCTTGTTCGGTGTCAGTTTATACTGCGGAAGGTGCCACGTCGTATACTCTCTTCAGCCAGATTTCACGTACTCGGTGCAATGTTCTGGGATGTAACGATCGTGAGTGTTTACGTTGACTTCACGTCGCTAACTAATGAACTCTTTGGGTGAATTGTGAATAATATTTTACTCTATTTCATCTTTTATATTTATAAAGAAAAACAGCCTTCAGATTTGTTTTAGTTGAAAGGACGCAAAAATGAATCGGTTTAGGTAATATTGATATGATATCAACCTCCGTAATGTAATATTCACACCAAGTTACATCTTTTTTAAAATTAGCAATAAAAAAATCATGTTTATCATCTGCATCTAGTCACCAGTAGTAATTCCTGATGTAACTTTTCGTAACCCGGGAGATGCGAACCACGCGTTAGCCGCTTAATGGCGTTCATAAATCACGTAATCCCGATGGAGCAGTTGAACAAGTTGTACGCTCTCTCATCCCAGAATTTTCCACTCACGCTTACCGCGCCGCGCTCGCCCGGTATACCGTAGTCTCTCCTTCCTTGTTCCCGCATATTCCATTCTCCGCCGGTATCCTGCCTAAACTAGAAGATAATTCCGACGAAGCGAGCGATGCCGGATATTCCATCGCCTCGAAACACTGAACTCAATAGGAATATTACATGCGGGTAGCAAATGACATAACCGAAGGTTTTCAAGCACGGCGACCTCGCTGAACGGGCGGATCGCGCAATTAAACGTATTCGCCAAACTAACGCGTTCCTTAATTACGAAGCAAAATGTAATAAATATGTAGTTGCGTGTAACGGCTTTTCGCGGAATATATATATCGTAAACAACATTACTTTTGCGGGCTCGAAACTTCGCGAATTTCGAGGAGTGTGGGTTTTGGGGAATTTAGTATTATGCGAGCAGAACATTTCGCGATCGAGAGTGGAGTACTGTGCAATCGTTACCGTAAAATAATGTCTGGATTAGATGGCCGCGTCACCGATTAAAGTCGAATACCTCGAGCCTGGTTCAAAACACTCACGTTTGGTTTGCAACCGAGTGCTTGGGATACCTTAATTCGAGAGAATAGACGGGCGCCATTTATTTATGAGGTAATCGTGGAACCTTCGTGAATTTCGTATTTCCTATTTTACTCGCGCTATGCGTGAAAAACTGTTTCGCCAATATTATAAACGACCATTCAACATAGATAGAATGTACTTTTGATCTTGGAAATACTGCACAAATTATAATAAACTCTGGTGAAAAGCAGTTCCAGGGTCACCTCATAGACAGCGTGTACTCTCGTCGTAAAAGAATATTGCACAGCACGCTTGGTTCCAAACCAAACGGAAGTGTATCAACCAGTTTTTGCAGGACCGAAATGTTCTATATAACGGCCATGTACATTCCGACCCGCGGCGACATGTTGAATCGTCTTTAGGGAGTTTTAGGGAGCCGTTTTTGCACTTCCCATGTGGTACGATGGGCCCTCCGGTACGAACTGCGCATGCGCGAGACTTCTGCGGTAGCGCATGCGCAGTTCGTACCGGAGGGCCCATCGTATCCGTATGGAATGTGCAAAAACGGTTCCCTAAACTCCCTAAAGACGATTCAACATGTCGCCGCGGGTCGGAATGTATATGGCCGTTATATAGAACATTTCCCTAATCGCCTTCTGCGTGCTTCCATCTTTGTCTTCCTGGGCTGTGGAACGCGTTCCGAGCATGAACAGTGGCTCTCAGCAGCGGAATAATGAGACGCCGCGCGTGCGTCCACAGCTCAGTGACTCAGCATTTTTCCCTTGATCGAATCGCGGCTCCAGCGACTTATAGGGGGCGCTACCACCAAACAAACATGGCGGCTGAGTCCAGGTCGCGTCGGCTCGGCCGGGCCGCCTGAACAGGTGGCGCGTTCAATTTAACAGATTTTCTTTTGTTTAATGCCCAATTTTATAGCTATTTGAACTGAGACGGTGAAGTGTAGCCGGTGCACATAAACTTTGCAAACCATAGTTTTGTTTTCCCGGTGTTTTTTTTTTTTTTGTTCTTTTCATGAAAAACTTTCGTTTCGGAGATTTCGTTCGAAACCGAAACTATGGGCTCCGGAGAGACGTTAATAGACTCTAATCAGTCTTGATCAGCTAAGGAAAGCAGTGATGGCTACAGGATTGTTCCACCGAGAGTAATTTTCAGCTAACTCGCATGCCTCGACAATGCGACTTACCTGTCCGCGAAATCGAGCTTTTGTGTGCATCCGCGTTAAAGAAACAGCTCCAGTCGTCTGCTCGGTCAACAACACAGGCTTCAGGAGAATTACGAAAATTAAGCCAGCGCTTCTTGAGCCAAAAACCATGTTATCCCGCCGGCGCCCCACTAAGCAGCTGATACTCGTATTTCAATTCAGGTTTTAGTAGCAATCGAGAAGTCATTTTGACGAGCGGGTTATGCATTATATTACGTACTATGTCCCACTAAAGCGATATTAGTATATTCTTCGGGTTGAAATATGAGCTTAATTGACTAGCTATTAGGTGAACTGCTCAATAAAAGTATATTTGACAGACAAAGAGATACTAATTAAACGTAGCCAAATGGTTCCCGGCAGCACGGAGACAAACTGAAGAGAGTCTTCATCGGAGATTCACGCAGAACCTCTCTGCATTAAACTTTGCTTCGAATCCTGAACAAAGAAAATTAGTATTTTTTGTTGCCGGTCAACCTGAGCAATGTAGACGTATATTGCTGCTGGCTTCGACGGGGGTATAATATATATATATATTGGAGGGGCGATAGATCAAAATGCCGTGACAGCTTCTAACGTTGCGAGGCTCGTCCCCCACCTTTTAAAAACAGATAATTTCCCTCATTCATCATTTGCAGTGAGCAGGTTTTCCTGAATCAAGTAATTGCGAAATCAGCCCAAACTCCTTTAGTGTGGTCCAGAGTCGCTTTCGGCGAAAAGCAACCAAGATGAATAGCCAACGCACCGACCGACGTGGGTGGCTCAAACTTGGAGCTAATCAAACACAACCAAACTCAAGAAAAGCAGCTATCGAACCTTCCCATTCACTTGACTGCAACGTTGGTCTTCCCTCCAGTGATATGCCTGGTCTGTCGTCCTCAGTGCACTGTTCTGCATCCTTATAAAGAAAACACTTATCAGTTACCAAGTAGTCGTCACTTTGAATGTGATTCAAGACAGACAAAAAATCAAAACCTTTTTCCGTGATTCCTTTCTATCCGGGAAATCGAAAACACGCGACCGTGTGCTGTGGAGTTAACGGGCTTTCAAACGCGTGATGAAAGGAAACAATCTACTGAGGCTTCACCACACTAATGAACACTCAGGCAAACTTAAGAAATTTTCGGACCTTCGTGAAATTACACTGTTCGCCACCGCGCCGAACATACTTGTCCGCGAAAGCCACCATGCAGAGACGCGGAGGGGCACGAAGCGACCTGGTCCGGCTGGTTCCCGGTTTTCCCGCTTGGTGGCGTCCGTTTTGCTGGAGTCGCGAATAGACTTTTGCAAGCAGCCGCCGCGCTTTGAGAGCTTGTCTGGCCACAGTGGATGGAAGACACTTCCTTTGGGCGCCAGTCTGGGTGCTCGACTATCAGACGATCGACACAGATCGGAAGCAAGATGGCGCCGCCCAGAGGCCATACATGCAAACCTCTATGGGTACGGTGCCTGGAACGCGTCTCCGACTGGCGCGTTTACCGCGTCCTAAAAAATGGTCGCGTCGATTTTCGCACAACGTTCCCCTTCTCTTCTCTTGGTGTCAACTATCGTATTTCCTCAGTCTCGGGTTGCTTGAAAAGGACACGTAGGTTTCTGTCACCTCATTTGTTGCCACTTCGGGACCGCTTTCGATATATGGGCTGGGTAGGACGCTAAACAAGCTAGTGGATGACGCGTTCGAGCCGCTCTAGGCTAGCAGGGTAGCCGGGAGGACTTTGTGCGCGGCAGCCTGTAGGAACGTCAGTTGGCAACGATGCCCCGGTAACTTGGATGGCCCTCGCACGATGGTGACCAGGCAGATATTGAGAAGGCCATATTTACGCTATAAAGTTTTCGGTGCTTGTTTATAAAAGGAATCGGCTGACGGCTTTCTGCGTTTATTTTTCACGTATCGGTCTATTATATAGTGACCTGTTTATGGTGGATGCTACAAACGGTGATTATCGGGGGAAAAAAGTATCGCCAAAAACTGAGGGTTATAAAGGGCTTGGGCTTGAACAAAAGCAGCCCTAGCTGAAACAAACATTTCCATTTTTTTTTTAACGATTTTTGTGTTTTTGACAGCAACGAATGTTCATCGTTACCTGTCGGTTTTAACCGATTCCATATTTTTTTCACCGACGGGTGTTGATTGGTGTTTCCGGTTAAAGGGGCGATGCAACAATTTGCGGACTTTGGCTAATTAATTGCGGGAATTGATCCCGGCCAAATATAAAACGAAGGGCCGAAAACTATTCTCTCCTGCTTGCCCTAGTATTTATTAAAAAAATAAAAGAAATTGGTATCTCTGGCACCCCTCAACTCAACATTAAAGCGGCACCAGCTTCGCCTGTGACGTCATTCGGAGTGGCGTTGGTTTCCGGTTGGGTGCTTCTGGCTTCCGTTTCCCCAGCGCTCGCCGGCTCGCCAGGCTCGCCGCTCTCCCGCTCTCCCGTCGATTCCCGACCAACATGGCGGCATGGGCGGACGGCCTGAGCCACGTCGAGCGCAAGATGCTTGCGTATACATGCCTTGCACCTACGTCACATCATGACGTCGAACACCGGTATCTACCATGCTGGTGGTTGACTGGACGGCCCTTCGCAGCGAGAGCAATGGTAAACTGCGCCGCGCTCGGCTGTAGCAATTACCCCGTATCCCGACGATGTTCCGATCGTTTCGTCGGCATGCCCCGTGAGACAGAGTAGCCGTCAAGTTAGAGAAACTACGAGCGGCAGGAAAAAGATGCGGCCGCGGATGATCGAGTTTGCGGGACGCATTTCATAGCGGCGAACGGCGGCACTTTTCTACCGTTATTTACGTTCGCGCACGCCTTTGCATCGTTCGTGGTGTATATAGCCTTTGACCTTCGTTGCATAACGCCGTTTTCACGCTTCGAGCGCACCTTCAGGGCTCCCGGCCGAATCCGGGCGAGTGTTGCGCCGCGAGCCCGGCCCGACGGCGATCGGCGGCCCCATGTGCAAGCTCGCCGAGCCGCCGGGTCATCGGTTCGTGCCGTCCGCGACACGATAACCTTTGCAAGGAGCGAAAGTATGCAGGCGAGCCGGTTAGGAAACATAATAATAGAAACCCTGAGACAATGAGAGTTTCTTGTCCGTTATTTGATTTATCCTTGTCTCAGGGTTAAGATTATGACGGTAACCTTGTGTTGTTTACCAGTACTTTGTAAAATCTTAACAATTTGTCTACAAGCGACTCCTAGAGCCGCTCGTCGAATTATGAAGCGCGCAATTAAGCTTTTTTTCTTTTTTTGGCGACATGGCATATCCCTTTGCGTCAAAACTTCGCCGGCGGCATTTCGAAACTTTCTGCTCGTAGCGCAATCGCACCAATGCCAAAAAATTCCGCACGTACTGGATAAACGTCATCATCGTAAGCTCAGCACGTTTTTCTAAGTTCACGGTACCTGTGTGGAAAATATAGTGCATGTTAACGCATGTCCGGGCCGTTAGCAGCATCCTGCGCCTTGGTAAGCGCATCCGCGCGGTGTGGAGTCAACCACCAGTATGGTGCGGGGCCCCGTCCTTCCCTAGATGTTCCCTAGGGTGACGTCACTTGCAAGGCATGTATAGTAAGTCAGTTAGACTTGTGCGGCGGGCAGTCGACGCGGCGGGCAGTCGAAGTCGAGGTCGAAACACCAGGAACAATAACGATACCACGATACTACGGATCACGACTAACGCACTCCATCGAGCGAGGGAAAGACAAAACGTCCGGGTTGCTCGTGTAGCCGCCGTAGGTGTCTCGGGCGTCGACGGATGACGGCGACGGCAGGTTTGGTTGACTTGCGGTAGATGGCGCCACAAATCTTTTAGCGGCAATATTAGGCTTTTGAAGCGTTTCTGCGTGCCTAATTAACAAGATTTTTTAAACTTAACCTTAAATCAAAGCTTACAATTGCCTAACACTATCACTTACAAAAACCACTCCGAATGACGTCACACCACAGGTTCCATTTGCGGCCACCATGTGGCCGCAGGTTGGGAAAAAAAGCGTTTTTTATTTTGCGATTACGCGGCGAAATAGGGGTATTTTGGGGTATGGTGGCACTTTTTCTCTTAGTTATGCCGAAGTAAACAATATAAAAAATACAAGCTGCACATTCGTTCAGTGTTAAAATCATTGCACCGCCCCTTTAATACTGGAAAGTCTACGCCCTACATGCATTACAGTGAATAGGGAGTTTTCGTAGACCGCGTTTCCCCCTCCGCTAAGCCCTCCGCAACGAAGAACGTACTGCTGCGCCTGTGCGCCGATAGCCTTGACTGTAGAGTACCGGGTATTGTAGCGGGTTGCGGAGGGCGTTGCGGAATGGCGAAAACGGTCTACGAAAACTCACTAATAGCTGCCTCCATACGGATACTCCGAAGGCAGACACCGTCACCTAAAGCAGTTGCCGTGGTATCGTCGTTGTCGTTCATTACAGAATACATTTCTTCTCTCTTGAACTCTGAATTGGTTCCTGCCAGAGCGTTTCCGCATTGTGTTACTGAGTTACTCAATCGAAATGCAACTGCGTCTGCGAGCGATGTATTAACAATTCGCGCGTTGAGAACCCGCTTTAAGACAGAGTTTATATATATATAAAAACACGCGCCCGATCGCCGTTTACGAAAAGTATCTATGTAACATGTTGTTTTGGGCAAATGGCGATGAAATCCAAAAATGAACCCCAGAATCCGTTTTATTCAGTTTTCCTCATTGGAGGTTTGTGGAGCCCCCCCCCCCCCCCCCCCTTTTTTTTTAACAACACCACACATGCACACACACATACGCACACGCACACACAAACAATGAATTGGAGTTGTCCTCTAACAAGAAAAAATCCACGCTTTCTTGGGAAGAAATTTTTATTGACAACTCTATTTTGTGTTCACTAGTAACGCAGCTTCTTCTGAGTAGTCCACGATGCTATGTCTTTATTCGAAAACCGCGCCCTTTCCGAGTATTTGTATCACGTTCATGTTCCCTAACGGTCAGGGAATTCCATTCACCGGTACTGTCTCCTCCTACATAAGCCCCGATAAACGCCGTTTGTGTTTTCATTAACCACAAAAAAAAAAAAAAAAAACGAATATGTGTTCGAAATGAACTCCGAAAAACCATTTTCTACTTTAAGGTGAAAAGAATACCAAGTAAACACCGAAGGTCTTGTGACGTAGGGAAATTATTGAGTGGCGTCGGTCGATGTACACACTTTGACCTCTCAAAAATACTGTACTAACGTTCAAACTAACACACTTCAGGAAGAAAGTTTTACGTACCAAAGCGAACAGTATCTGAGATTAGATGACTCATAACTTAGAACAATGAATCCTTCCTACATGCCCATTCCGCGAACACGTAATCATCATTCACGGTTTGGAAGCCCTCGCTCGCACCGTTCTTTCCGCTATCTCTCATTTCCACGAGCCTCGAACCCCGCTGCAAACGCCATGGAACAAACAGACAAACAAACATGCGTGCGCGAAACTGACGTAACAATTGAGATAGGGAGGGGGCGGCCATCTTGATGTAGTTCTCCTCCTCCTCTATATTTAGCGCCTAAAAACCTACACATAGGGGCTGGCGGCAACCACTCTCTCTCTCTCTTTCTTCTCACATCCCGTTTCCCTTTCCCACTTACTTAAAACATAATTTTCCTAAATAATTCCCTTTCCCTAATTTCTTCTCGCAGTTCCCCACCCTTGCCTCGACCGCGTCTCTCGCTAGAAAACCTCATCCCCAATTTCTGTTACTCTCCACGTCCTCCTCATCCGTTTTTTTTTTTTCCTGGCTCTTTCGCTATCGCTTTAATTTCGTCAGTACCCTTTCCCGATTTTGCCCAGCGTTTTGCGTCAGAGCTCGCCTTTGTTTCATCCAATACACACATATCCTATTCAAACTTCTTTCATATGGATCATATCTCGCTTTTATCCTCTCTCTATTTCGCTCCTTTCCCGAATCCCTGTTCTCTCTTTCCAGGGAGCCGCCCTTGCCCGTTTGTCTTCCTCTCCCGGAGATTTCTTCCCTCCCTATCCCTTTTTGGTAATTAATGCCGCGAACGAGCTCTCCTCTCATTTGCCGTCCCTTCTAGGGAGCGAATGTTGTGTTGCCATCCCCCCCTCCCCTCTTAATTCCCTCTCGCACCCTTGAGGGAAGTGCTGCCCCCTGTCGCCGGTGAGCGCGTATGTTTCGAATCGATTTTTAACCGGACGCCATGTTTAGCGGGCTCGCATTTGCGTCCAACCCGGTACGGGCCTTAGGGAGAAGCTTTAAGTGTATAAAAAACAAAAACATATTTCTATTTTTTTTTAAGCGAGATATGTTTATGAGTTGTCGGGGACGGTATAGAGAAATGCGCCACCTTTAATTGAACGAAATGCTGAAGTCAGCGGACGCAAACTTCAGCTAGTTTTTAAAGGGTGGCTGTATAATATTTTTTTTTTGTTTCTTTTAATACCGTTTAGATTGTATTCTTTATGCGTTCATAGTAGTGAGCAAATGGTTTAATTTTTTTACTGTTGCGCAATAATGTCGTTTTCAATCAGTCGATCAATCAATGAATCAATATACGCCTCATTATTTTTTTTTGTCCACTCACTGCAGTCTTAACAAGCTATCACGTCATCCGGTGCTGGTGTTATGCCACCAGCATTCGTAATAATATCCACGTGCTGGGCTTGGCCTACACCCCCTAAAATAATCAAGGACCCTGGGCTATAATGTCGACGTCATCGCGGTGAAATTAAGCAAAAACACAGACTGAATAAAAAATTAAAAAAAGGGTATCCGGATGTTTACACCGCCTGAACCGTCTGCCTCAACGGGCGACGTGTCTCTCAGCTGTAAATGAGCAATTTAGCCAGCGCGATACGACCTCTAGCCTGGGGCCTTTAACGTGTGATACACGACCGCGCGCCAGTACAATGCTCATCCAGATCGAACGGGCAAGGGTAGATATTGAATCCAGGAACCCTGGGTTCTGCAGTGCGCGCTTTCGCTCCACGCGCTCTGAGCTGGTGTACGCTAACCCACTCGACCAACAGAGATAAGGATAAATTGGCCAGCCAAACTTTGGCTACCCAGGTAAGATTAAAATTATTTCATTGTGAAAAGCCCTTCGATGCGCGGCAACTAATCAGGCACCCATTCATTGATGGGCTTTTCTGACCTCAGCAAAAGAAAAATGAAAATACTCTGCCGGAAGTACTCTCGTGCTTCCCGTAGCACGACCATCCGCGACCTTCAGATGCTGCGGATGCAGAACAACATCGCACTATCGAACGGTACGGCACCTTCGTTTTCTACAGAAAGGTACCTGGTCCCATCGGGGTCTAACGGTAAGCATTTCTTCAGGGTGCGCTGGAGGACGTCCCACAAGAAGATGCCGTCCCAAAACTTCAGGAAGACATGTTCAGTTGTCTCCGGCTTCTGACATAGAAAACAATGGTTACCCCACGGGACGAGCAGGCCCTTTTCCTCCATCTAAGTCTTTAGCGGTGGAGTGCCAGTATGCAATTAAAGAAAAAGAAAAAAAAATGTTTTAACACCGGATGGCAATAGCATACTTTTCACTCGCTTTAAAACGTCGCGGCCGGGGCGTGCGGTGTACAAAGCACTGTACACTGGAACAGGGAATACAACATCGCAACCATCACTGTACAGTGTTTTGCGTGCCACTTCACTCAGATATTCGGAAGAAAAAACGGACTGCTAAAAATCTGCATGACGCCACTAATTTTTTGATGCACACATGGATACCCCTCGGAACACTGGACGAAGAAACAACGTCCGGCGAAGCCCGCTATAATCTTTCTTGAAACAGAGTACGCGAGCTAAGAGGACCAGACCGAGTCCACTGCACTTTCCTTCCCAGGTCGTTGTCACGCAGGCAGTAGGCTCACTCTTCAGTTCACTGCGACAGGCTCTCGCGTTCCTTAGGTAACGAAGATTGCGGCTGGCAATCAACTTTCCTTCAGCCCGCCCCCATCCTCCACCTGGTGCGCTCCAGCTGGCGCAGCCGTCGTTCCTGGGAAGCCTCCGGGACGTCTTTCAGTGGGCGCTTTGCAGTTCCCGCCTCGACGTCCATCTCCGATATGGCGGGGTCCCCATCAGGAACCGATGCCTTACCAGCCTCGTCGCTCCGTGGTGAAGTCGCCGACTTGCGCTTGGCTGCCGTTGGAAAGCAGGAACCGCGGTCGCCGGCCGCTTCGGCGGCGGAGTGCTCACCTCTGCGGGTTCGATGCCAGGCGCATCGTCCTTCTTTGCTCGCTCGACCGGTGGTTCCGCCAAGGATGCTGCTCTCCCCGTCTCCTCTTCGTCCGCGAGAAGGTCGTTGCGGTCGTATCTCGCACCTTGTCCTGAGGCCCAGGCGCACAAGCGGACGCACTCGCTGCACATGGGTACCCTGCAGCCGCGACGGATGGGACTCGTCATGCGGCACCGGAGGCAGATGGGTGCCCGCCCAGGAACGACCCCGAGCACCATACTCACGGGAAGCCAAAACTGGTGCGGCAGGCGGTTGAGGTTGACGCCTTCGCGGAGAACCAGGTGCACTATTCCGGTTGTGGACCCTACACCGTCAAAACCAGGCGCTTTCCAACGCTCGTGCGCTACTTCCTTTACGTCGCAGAACTCGGAGAACGCTCGCTGGATGATATCGTTCATAACGCCGAAGGACACCCAGTTCAGGTTTACCTGCAGCTCCTCTCGAAATGGGTCGAAGACGACGCACGTGCGGCCTTTGACGGCGAGTCGCCCCACCTCAAGAAGTTTTCGTTTGGCCGTGTCCATCCGCAGGTCGAGCAGCCAGGCATGGTTCATTTGAAACACTCCAGTCTCGGCCACTTCCCTGAGGGCGCCCGCTTCGCTGAGTGATTGCGGAGATCCTCGAGACGGTAGGGACGACAAGCGATGTCACCGTGCAGCATAACCGCACGGTTCATCGTCTCACCTGATGGCAGCGGGGCAGAATAATTTTATACTCTTCTGAGCCGGGAAAACGCAGAGTCACCACGACCGGCGAAGGCCGTTGTAGCCGCACCTGAGGAGCGTTCCATTTCGATTTGGTCGACGTTCCAAAATGGAATGTCCAGTCGGTCCACCCCCCCCTCCCGCTACACACACACGAACACGCACACCACCACCACCACCACCACAGACTGGATACGAGTTCTGCATCAACGTACAGCTGGGCCTGTCCTGTCCAACCAACACGTCGAAGGACACTTGATATCGGGCTCTTGGGTTCCATAGACGGATCTCACTAAGCGTTCCACGTATGCGTGCCGCCGCCATAACTGTTGTTCATAGGAGGCAGGCGCCAGTTCACGAGACAGCTCGTGCCGCCTCGCGCTCTGCTCGTGCGGACCCCCAGCGGGATCGTCACGCGTGCAGAAAGACTACGGTTCCCACCCCGACCGGTTCCCATGATGCATGGCGACAGCGGTGGCGTAAAGAAACACGGCTGCGAGGTCGGCCTATTGCCGAGTTGGGGTGGCCGAGTGGGCTAGCGCACACCAGCTTGGAGCCCGTGGGGCGAAAGCTCGCGCTGCAGAACTCAGGGATCCTGGACTCAATCCCCTCCACTGACCATTTCAATCTGGATGAGCATCGGCGTGCGGTCGTGTATCACTTCTGCGTGGTGCACGTTAAACAACCCTAGGCTAGCGGTTGTACTGTACTGGCTAAATGTCTTATCTACAGCTGGGAGACAAGTCGCCCGTTGAGGCAGACTAACTTTTACGCTGTATCAACATACACACAACCCAGTTTGTTTGTTTTTTTGTTTTTTTTGCTGTATTTTATTGAGTGGACTCTTATTTCCATAGGCGCAGCCTGCGTAGGCGCAGTTTCAGACACTGCTGGCGGCTAAATTCCTGTATTTTCCCGCTGTATTTTGTGTTTCATGGTGTATGTATTTTCCCGAAAACGTAAAAAAGCATTGCACCACATTTGAAGAAAAAAAAAATATAAAAAAGCTGTAAACTATTTTTGTTCTGTACGCGCGGGACAGAACGAATGCGACTAAAATGTTAGCTCTGTTTTTTTTTTGTTTTTTTTTTTTGTTTTTTTTATTACAAGTTTTGACGGCGCCGCCCGGATAGCCGCGTGTCGAACTACAAGGCTCTTAGCTGTCGAAAATAATTTACAACCGAGGATGATCGAAAGTCATGCTTTTTTCTTGCTCACAAATAACGTGTTGGCCGATGGACACGACACGGACATACAATTTAGCGAGCGTTAACATTCGAACAATATATTGTACGTACCACACAATGCAGCGTTATCTGAGAAAAAAAAATATTTAAGAAATATCTGAAATAACACAGTCACAGCCGACGACAGTTACATCTTGAAGGTCGGACGGAATCCAAGCTGACTTCGTTTTGGTGTTCGTTTTGGGGAGTGTTTACCTTTTTCACACCAGCACCAAGACACAGGAACCGGCGCGACTGACTGCAACCCGAACAACTATGTGGGCTACGACTGAGGACTCTACGCGGATTGTCTCTGGGAGGGGGGGAGAACAGTTGTCATTGTTCGGCTAACCCACGTCCAGGGCCGTTCGACGTCCTTTCCTCCCTTCGTTTCCCGTGAATGTCGAGCAGAAACGCTTAAATGGCAGGCCCTTACCAGCCCTATTTCTCACAGCGGAAGATAACACAGAAAGGGTACGCAGCATGCACCAGAAAAATTAAGTGGAAATTTTCAAGAGGCGCCAGAAAACGTCTAATGCAAAAGCGCAAAACATAGGTAGAGAATCGCGCTGAGCGGGTTTTCACAGTCCAAGAGTGTGGCAGAAAATGCCTTGCTGATAGGTGGCGCGAGAGTCGCACCAGACGCATCATCATCAGGAACATGGCGGCGGCCTAGGAGCGTTTTTTGGAAAGGTGTATACGGAGATGGCGCCACGAGTCAAGGGCGGCGCTGACTCGTTCGTCTGCGAATGCACCCAACTTTGACATTGGTATGTTTATTGCTCTAATTTCTTGCAGAAAAAGAGCTACGTCTTGAAATTTCACATGGTAAAACTGACCTGATTAGTGCATGTTCGGTGAAACTTTCGCGCTTTCTATGTGCAGGCGTCTATTTTTCCGGCTCGTCTGATAGCGGACGATTCGCTCGTGCAGAGGTTAACTCCTGTAGCTCGTAGCGTTCATCGCGGCACAGCACAAGGTGAAACAGAGCACAGTGAGTGAAAATATATTTATGAAAGGTATAACGGAACAGTGCACTTGTCATCGGACATTAGCAACACGGAGGTGATTATAAACATCGTTCTAACCAGCCGGAAACGGCTGGAACTCAAGTTCTCACCGACAGCCCAGCGCCAAAGCGGAACTCGTCTCCGCACCCCGCGTCGGCCTCCGTCAAAAGTGGCGTCGAAACTCCAACGCTACGGACTGGCGTTGGCTAAGTCGGCCATCTCTCCCTCCGTCCCAGGCCACGGCACCAGCTTGGAGGAAGGCCGCGGCGGGTCGTCGCTCGATTCCGGCGGCGGAGGCGGCGGCGGCGGCGGCGGCGGCGGCGGCGGCGGGGCTGGTGGCGGTGCCGGCCACCTCCCGTCCGGGATGTATGGGGGAGCACCCGGGTCGGGCGGCCCCCGGCCGGGGCCCAACGGCAGCAACAACAACAATGGCTCGTCGGCCGGTGGCGGGGCCAGTCCGTCGTCCCAGCAGCAGGGCTCCATGCTGGTCGTGCCCCAGCCGCTCAAGGGACCCCCTTCCAACGGCACCGTTTCCCAGCACCACGGCCCGCCCAGCTCCGTGCGAAAGTACCAGTGCAAGATGTGTCCCCAGGTCAGTGCATTTCGCCAACGCGCCGTTTACAAACTCCGTTCGTGCCCGCACTAGATGGGGGGCACTGCGCGTGTGCAGTAGCCAGATACTGGCGAAGCTTTTACGCATGCACCGCTCTGACAGCAACGACACCGCTGCGGCATGACGTCGGATTGCGTGTTGTGTCGAGACAACCTATACTCCGTTTCACCTTCAGTCCGAGCGCAGTGGACGCCACGAGCCATCCCAGCCGATCCAGCGCAGGGAGAAAGTCGCGTGACCTGCCGGTGAGGCGGGGCGACACAGGGAGCTCAAGGTCGCATGACACTCCCTCAACGCCGCATTGGCTGGGATGGCTCCTAGCGTCCGCTGCGCTCGGACGGAAGGTGAAGACAAAGCCCTGCGCAAAGGTCATCACTATAGTAAATTACAGCTCGAGAAGGTAGGGCGAGGGAAAGGAAGGCCGGGGAGGAGAAAGCAGACGGAGCGCTAGACGGGAGAGCGGGAAACCTCCTCCCTCTCTACAGCGTTCTGTCTGCTTCCTCCTCCCCGACCTTCCTTTCCCTCGCATTGCGGTTGCAATGGACTACAGTGAATCCACGCAGCGCCACCTGGTTAGCGTCAGCGACGCTGCCAGCACTTCTTGCAGGGTCTCACGCCGAGAGCAGCGATAGTACGCGGCAGCGCCACACGGACGTGTCTGCCGCTTTTTGCGCCGTGCTCTGGTCGAGAGCTTCAACGTCTTTGCCGCTTCGAGCGGATCGGGGATTTGCAAATGATATAACGTCTACCAGGGATGGCAATCCGCGTCCCGCGAGGCAATTTTGTGCGGCCCCGGCACGACACCAGAGCACCCCGTTTCTTTCTCTTGCGCTACCTCACACAGACTCAAGTCTTCACTTCCTTTTAACGTATTCACTTCCTTGTAACCCCTTCTTCGCCCCCCCCCCCCCCCCCCCCCCCCCCCTCTTTCGTTTTGCGACTTGCCATCCGGCCCCCTCCATGTGGGCTTCGTAACGACTCGGCCCGCCACTGCAAATGGTTGCCGACTCCTGTTGTGTTCATCTCGGCGTCTAACCCCGAGAAATCAAGCGGCGTCCACCCTATCAGCGATGTGACTCTGGTCTGAATCCAACACTACTGACTCCATTGCAAAGTAGAAAAAAAAGATTTATTTGATTTAAATGAGATTAATATGATTTAAGTTAAATTTAGATCATTTTGATCGTAATAATTTGATTTAGATCACAGTAGCGAGAAAATAGGGATTGTTTGCCACTAGATTTAGTTTTCAACGTGACAGATTGTTTGATCAATCCGTCCTATCACTGATAACAGTGAGAAAGAAACAATTACTGTAAATGTAAAGTACAGTTTACTTAAAAACGCTATTTTGCTGTTATACCCTCCATACTAGAACAAAACAGCTTCTTTTTTTACTCATTTTGATTT